>NC_056736.1:172152991-172155491 GCF_019279795.1 Protopterus annectens
ACAAAATAAAGAGCCCTTGCATGTCTTGAACCCAGGACCCTGTACACTACAGTCATAGTAGTTAACCAGTAAGCCATCACAACCGTACATAAACTTGGGGTATCACCAAACAAATCATTACTATTGGAAAATCAAAATTTACATGTGAAAGGAATCTATATACAGTTTTATGTTGTATAACCTACTAGATAACATAAATATGTGAAGTGGAGTACTGCATTAAGTCCAGATGTGAGGTGACATTGTAATAAGATGTTGAAATCCCCCAATAAACACAAGGACCCCATACAATGTACGTACACATGAATCATGGATACCAAACACATATATAACATGTAATGAATGATAAATCAATGCCAAACAGCAAATAGTGTGCAAATTTAAAATTAAGCAATGGTAAGCATTGCACATCCCTGCTTACTAGGTGTAAGCAATGTGTAGGCCAGCTAAATCAGTTTGCCTATTGGTATACCCCTTTAAGCAATGCCAACCTTAGGTAAGCAGGTTTGCCCATAGCTTTGCATTTTCAAATTTGTCCAATCACAGCAAAGTGCAGGAAATTGGGCCTATTTAAACCCCACAGGTGGGAATACATCTCATAACTGGTTGCAGCTTCCTCCTGTAGGCACTATGACCAGTGTGGGTGAAGGATTGTGCTTCCAAGCGCAGTGCTGGGGCGTCCAGGAGTCCAAAGTCATGGCAGGACTCCTTGACCAGAGACTGCTGCAGGGCCAGTACCAGGGTTTCCGATATAAAGTGGAAGCCTGAGACCGTCTCACCCATGACCTCACCAGTGCCACTGGCATCCCTCAAACTGGCGAGCAGGTCAGGCATCACTATGCTGACCTGAAACAGAGAAAAAGGGAGCTCTTGGATCAGTGGATCCAAGAGGCTAGGCAGATGGGTGATGTCCCAGCTGTAAGTATCAGTCCACTACCTGTATAATAATTGCCAGATCATGTATATTATGGATAGGTATGGCTAAATATTCTTCTTATGTCTTTGACAGCGACAGACGAGCGGGCTGTGAACCGGGAAGCCCATGCCTGTAGACTGCAGAGGTTGCTTTGCGAGGCAGGTTAGTAATAATCTTGCATTCTTGCATGTACTGTCATAAGAAATAAATCTAAAAGTAGTAGAAAGTTAATTGCCAGTATAAAACCTGTACTGTGTATGGCATGTACTGAATAAACCAGACAATATGGCAGGAAGAGTCTTATATAGGTTGTATGTAAATAAAAAGTTAGCAGCCTGTCAATAAAAGTCTAATTGGTGGACTGCTTGTGTTTACTTGGGTATCATATGGTAATGTAGTGTTGCAATCTGTTAATAGTACTGTTGTATTAAGGACTGTTACCCACACTGTGCTACATGAATAAAATGTGTAGGCATGTCTGTATACGACTGTTGTAATCACAAGAGGTCATATTGTACAACTGAGAGAGACTTTGACAGAAAACAGAGAAAAGATAGACAACATAAACCAAATAGCACACTCAACTGAGACGTGAAGTGTTCTATTTTTAGCACACACAGCCATGGTTCGAATCCTGTGAGTGGTAGTAAGTTGTATGTAAAATCATACCCCACAACTGTACAGATATTGTCAGAAAGTCCAGATAATTGGTGTAAGTCTGCTGCCTGTCATCCTGTCCCCCTGGCAAATGAGTGGGATGATCCCAGAAGTTTAGGCAGCAAATAATGACATACAACTGATTGTCAGACATCATAACTGTCAGAAATATATCCATAAGACAAACCTGTCACTCTAGCAACTCACCAAAGTGTTATGAGAGTAATAAGTAAAGTATGTCCCAACTTTACCCCCATGTTGTGAAGCTATGACCAGAGTGTGTTCAGTAACAGAGTGAGACATATGTGCATAATAATAGTGTGGAATCTGGTAATATGTGTGACAACATTCAGGTAGTGTTAACAAACATTCCACCCACAGGTCTGTCAGATACAAAAACTATGCCTAGAAATAAAAGATTGAAATCCTGGACTGCTACTGTTTAGTCTGGTATTGTATGGCAGTGTTAGTGTTGCAGTATCTCTGACTAATAAGGTATTACTCATCACAGTCATCCACACAGTGCTACATAATAAAACTGTCTAGAAAACTGTATATAAGAGTAGTGTAATTACAAGGTCAGATTGTAAAACCACGGGAGACTTAGAGACAGAATTCAGAGAAAAGATACACAGCAATATTTATATAGCACACTCAACTGTAATGTACACTGTTTTATTTTAGGACACACAGCCATGGTTCGATTCCTGGGAGTGGTAGTAAGCTGTATGCAGAATCATACCTCCGACTGTACAGATCCATCTGGAATGTCCAGATTATTGGCCCATATCTGCTGGCTGTTACCCTGTCCCCCTGGCATATCAGCATGCTAATTTCTGACATTTAGGCAGCATTTAATGTCATATAACTGACTATCAGACCTGTAAATATTTGGAAAATGTCTATGAAAACAAACCTGTCATTGTA
>NC_056736.1:172160491-172182991 GCF_019279795.1 Protopterus annectens
CATGCCCACATGATGAAGAAATTTATAGTAGTGGGTTGCCATGAGAATGGTAATTGGAAGTACTACACAGCAGGCTGCATGCAAGTAGCAAGTGGTGGTCACTGATTGGTGGAGAGGCCATCACCTGATCATGTGCATCACCTGCAAAATCCATGCTGCTATTAGTGGAGAGAGACCAACATAGTGAGAGAGAGTGTGAAAAAAAAATAAATAAATAAACAACAAACAAAAAAGCACATCCATCCAGCCATCCACACAGCAAACTATCCAGAAGAGGCATCATTCCCACAACAGGTATGTGAAGTATATATGCATGTAACTGAATGTAATACTTGGTCCATAATAGTGGGCTAGATGATGCGGAATGATTTATATGTGCAATCAGGTATTGTTGTAATGATGTCCATCTGAACAAGTGCAATGGACAATAGTGTCTGTCCCTGTGGGCAGTGAGCCATACCTGTCAACTGTGCAGATCAGCACTGACTGACGATGTAAGCCATCATAGTGTGTGTTGTGTAATGCAAGACATGTATATTAGTGTGCCAATAGCTGGTGGTGAAAGTAATGCCGTTACAATGATCACATGTGTTCCAGAGCTCACCACTTTCAGGACAGTCATGTTAATGTGTAATGTAGCATGCACAAATGCCATAGGTGTGTAATAGGCTTACCAGCAATCTGTCCCTATATATACCCCCCTAATGTTAGGCTGTGTCCACGTGTAGCACCTATCTGTGTTGTAGCAAGGCAGAACAGTGCAGCTGTGCAGGAAGGAGAGTTAGAGAGTGTGGACCTGATGTCTGAATGCACCCCTTATATATATATATCTATATATATATATATATATATATATATATATATATATATATATATATATATATATATATATATATATATATATATATATATATATATATATATATATATATATATATATATATATATATATATATATATATATATATATATGTGTGTGTGTGTGTGTGTATATATATATATGTATATATATATATATATATATATATATATATATATATATATACACACACACACACACACACACACGCAAATATATAGAAATACATATATATATATGTGTGTATGTCTACATATATACAAACACACACACATATGACTATAAATACATGTCCCCCACTTTTGCATGACAGTACTGCATGATATGTGTGAGGGAACATCACACATATCAATGCACACACACACATATATATATATATATATATATATATATATATATATATATATATATATACAGTAAGTGTGTGCAAAATGGACGGTTATGTCAGGTGTGAATCCCATGTTGGGAACACATTGCCCTTGTTTGTAAAGGTGGGATTGGAAATTTGGGGAAGGATAGCAGGTATATTCGTGGAGGTGGGTTGGGCTGGAGCATAGAGTAGACAGCCTACAGAGATGGTATATAAAACATGTGGGGGGTAAACACCCTGGATGGGGAGTGTCATCTGCAATGTGGAAGCCCCATGAGCCCCCATATGGAAACAATGAGTCCAAGGTCCCCACCCATGGGCAGTCACAACATCAGTTTCACAGCCCTAAAGGTGCCTGGGCTGGAGGCTGAGCAGGATGAGCATGCAGACCTTGTGAGTGTGTGCTGATGGCCTCAAGGTGCTGCAGCACATTCCCCAAGTCTCTGTTGAGCTCCCTATGCACCAGACCCTGGACCTGACCTCGGGTGACAGGATCATGTTGTGTGTGCTCCCGGGGGGGGGGTGAACACCATTCCTTGAGATGGTTCCACCTGAAGGTAGTGCAGGGCCAGTAGATGAGGAGGCTCCAGGGTTGGTCCCACATGTGATGTGGCCTGGTAACATGTCCAGATGAGGTGGGAGAGGTGGTTCTGCTGGCAAATTTTACCTAAACATGCTATTGTGTCACTGTTATAGAACATATGTGGGTAGTAATAGTCCACACATTCCCAGATCATGTCCAAAAGCATGCATAGATATCCCCAATAACAAACAACAACAGATGTACAGTAATCACATAATGAACAGAACACATGCATATATGGAACCATAGTGGCCCTTACAATGGCATGCAGGTGACATTGTCTGTACCAGGCTACCAATGATAGTGTCCCCACAGGGAACATGACTATAAACCCTTAGCACAAAGTGTTGTACAATACGATATATGTCCTAATGATAGATATTCTGTAGACATACCTGTTGCGTTGTGTAATCAGATTGTTGTTGTAGATATGGCGGGGGGAGATAAAGATGTGTATTAAAAACTATGGTAACCTTGCTCTATGATGTCCTCAGACCTGTTTCCATCTTTATGTCTTTCAGGCAAGATGTCCAGGGAGAGACTGCCCATTTATACAGAGGAGGAAAATGATGTCATCATCTCACACCTGGTGCAGCACTACCAGGTGTTGTTCGGCCAAACAGCCCATGATCAGCAGAAGCAGACTGCCCTGTGGAACGATCTTGTCCACAGGGTAGACGATGTCGGTCTGCAGAACTGCAGTTATGAGCAGGGCTGGCATCAATGCACAGACCTACTTCACCATGCCCGTCAGTGTGCTGCTGCAGTCAGGGGGGACCAGCTTGCAACAGGGGGGGTCATGCCATCCAGCCCCCTGACACATGCTGAGGAGCTCCTTGCCAGCCTCAGGGCTCCTGTCCACCTGCACACACAACACCTGCTGGAGAGCATAGTGGAGGTGGGTGCTACCCACACAGTGGTAGAGGAACGTGCAGGTAAGGCCACAGGGCACATCAGTAGACCACTGTTGCATATCCATCCACATCTGTACAGTTAGATCATGCATATGTGAGATGACATATATATATAATCTGTTGCTGCGTAGTAGTAATAAACATATGGGCATAATATGTAGTATTGTGGGCTTGTACTATTAATGTAATGTAATGCTGCACCCACCCTGTACCAATGCCACAGCTGTGACTACTGACATCACATCTCTCACACACTCATGTAGGTCCCTCTAGTCTACCTTCAGGGCAGCAGCCTGTAGCTGGTGAGTATGGTGTTTGTTCAGGTTTGCCAATACACTGGTCAAGTTATGGCCATGGTATACTCCATGCGCACATTTAACACACCTACCCATAATACATGCCATACATGTTCACGTATTGTTGCTGTTAACTGCACTGCATCACAGTGGTCACCATGATGGTGTATCTGAAGGATATGTCAGACACCTGCAATATAACTAACATCCTGTCATTGCAAAATGTGTGCACAGAGATACACATAATGGTGGGACAAATGGCCTACAGTAGGGACATGTGTGAAACATCACCCTTATACAGTGCTACAACAGTGTATATACCAGTGTTACAATGGCAACTGTTACAGATCTACACTATGGCATATCACAATACTGCAGTTCACAACCCTTACAGTCTGCAATGTGGTCCTAACATGAGAAATTAGTGTGCAATATGGAATCGTATGTTAGGACAGCAAATATGGGGAATACGTACCTTCACAAACACTTGAAGCATATGTGTTCACACATTCCAGATAAAATATAGTGGAAGCAGCTGTTGAGGTAATGACTGCATGCATTCTTCATGAGAATACACCTTCCAGCAAGTACACGTCCCCAATGTCACACCAAGAAATGGTCTGCTGTCCAAGATGTTTAGCCATCAAATGTGCCCACTTACCTGCAACAGAGGCAGCCATGGCTTGCACACATCTTACATGCCATGGCGTGGACCCCATACCCAACAGGTAGCACCCAGGAGTTGGACATCTAGCCATACCTCACCATTGCATATACCATACAGCCACCAGATCAAGCACACAGCCACACAGAGACGGGTCCCACACCACACAAAATAATAAGTAGTAAACCAGTCATAGTCAACCAAGTCGCGGTCCAATGTCCCTAATTCACCAGCGTAGCAAAGCAAACACGAAATAAATAAAATATCCAGCTCACAGTAAAGGTAAAAAAATATATTGTGGTTTAAGCTTTTCACCCGTGAATTCTCTTCAGGCACTTGGTTTATATGACTGGTTTATTGCATATACCATGGCAATCAGTGAAGACAGTCATATATGTGGCAAGGATGTATGGGACAGGAATAATGTAGGAAATAAAAAAATGGCCATTCAAGACAGATGATGTCACATGTAGCAAACCGGTCATGCAGGCTGCCTAGTAACATATCACAACATTGAGGGAGTTGCATGAATGTCTAGCAAGTACTAGCTGTGCAGTAGCTGTGTCAGCAATTACCTGGACTCTGCATATGTGAGGCCCATGGGTTAGGGTAATCAGATGGGACAGTTGTACCACAGGAAACATCAGCCAAGCCTCTCTACAGGCAGCGTATGCATAACAGAAAAGGTCCCCAAATGGCATGTTTTCAAGGTGTACTGCTTTACCAAGATCACAATGGAAACCTACAGACAGTATCAAGTAAGATACATGTGCTGCACAATCAACACCTCACCCCACCTCAGGCCCACCAACCCCATCTGTACCTTGCTAGTGACAGCATACACCTGTATGTTTGCCATTAATTAGCTGGGACTAGGCTGCTACACATGGTGTTCAGTGTTTGGGACCCTGCTAACTGACACACATGTATAGGCCATAGTTGTCAAGCATCTGCAAAAAGGCTGAAGGTTGGGAGGGGTGTCATCATAACACAATAGTGCACTGCAGCAGTGATCAAAAGGATGCTACAAATGGCTGTATCTGCACACAGTCAGGGTCAGGAACAGTGGAAAACATAACCTTGACTACACAGCAAAAGTAACGGCAGTGTGTGAACTCCATGGGATGTGCACATGAGTTGACCTTGCAATCATGCAGAGTTGGGGGACAAGTGTAGGGCAGACTAACCAAATACTGACAAATGCAGATGGTCCATGCTAGTAAACCCCTGCCAGGAATAGTGACTGCTGTAGTACACATAACAGTAGGTGCAACAAACCATCATGATAAGGGTGTGCACACATATGCACCCACAAAGTGTATACATCTCAATCAGCATCAGCACAACTAACACATTAGTTTGACACTGCATTTGATTGTACAGGTCATATGTCACATATCAGGTTCATGTAATGTTAACATATGCAGTAATGTGGTCCCATGGCATATCAAGGAAGAGTGCATCATATCAATAAGGGTGTGTACACTCCCCATAGCCACAGTAGGGTTTGACTGTTGTCAGTGTAATTGTACTGTATTGGCCATACATGCACCACTGATGACGACATCTGTAAATCAGACATCAGACATGCACAAATGACATCTGTCCACATATCATCCCAGGTATATGTTGGACAAACACATAGGGGCTGTGAGCAGCAGAGCAGACATACCTGACACAGTAATACACATTCAGCAATGGCGTGTACACCTGTGAGATATGGTGCACAGTACATGCCAGGGTGCCAAACAGGTGCACAGCAATACTGTGTACATTGGTGTAGTGTGTTTCAGTGGAAGGGGCATCACCTACTAACACAGCCTATGCATCACACACATGTATACTGTTGCTAGAGTGGATTAACTATAGCTGCACTGCATGTTGTTGGCTACCATATGTCATGCATGTTGACAGATGGGTAATGGGAGGTCTGTGTGTAATATCGTTGTGGAACCTTACTTGTAAGTGTGTGTGTGTGGGGGGGTTATTTTGACTTTAAGTGCAATCTGGTGGAGTGGAGTGGGGGGTTGATGTATGTAGGATGTGTGTGTATGTGTGTGTGTCCATGTATACACATGTGTGATTGTGGGGGTGTTCATACTGCTCGACTTCCCTTTGAAATTGTGCAGTACATGGACATGGACAGACACATGAGACACCAGGAATACTTGTCTGACTGTAATCTCAGAACAGTTGATAGTATAATAATTCTGTAGCATGGAACATGCAAATGCAGGAAAACTAGACACCAGGTATACTGTTATAATTGCAATCAGCAGAAAGGTGAAAGAATACCCATGTATGCAACATTACAGGTGCACTGGGGAATTACTAGACAACACCAGTGAGTGTTTCCAAATATTACTGTTGTCCACATAATAAGTTAAAAGAGCAACAGATCTTGCACCTGCTGAACAATAGTTACTTATGATAATCCAGTGTGGGACATTATTGAGTGACTGTAGTAGCCATTAACATATAGGGGCCATGCTCACAATGTCTGGACAAACCCAGGATGAACACTGGATGACAGCAGTGAGTCTTTGTAAAACCAACTCCAATCAAGTTAAAGAGGTAATGGAGTAACAGGTCATGTTTTGTAATCACTTTTCTAGGCAATTAGAAGAATGATACGTTAATCGTTAGTATTAATGAGTGTACATTTCCAAGTGTGATGCAGGATGAGGAAACCTAAGAGAATACACTTGGGACAGTCTGTAAACTCAGTATTATGGTGAAATGTCAGTGTGTGTGTGTGTGTGTGTGTGTGTGTGTGTGTGTGTGTGTGTGTGTGTGTGTGTGTGTCTGTGTGTGTGTGTGTGTGTGTGTGTGTGTGTGTGTGTGTGTGTGTGTGTGTGTGTGTGTGTGTGTGTGTGTATTGATAAGCAATGACGTACAGGTCTTAACCTGTGTTTCTTGTTTATCCCTCACACGTGGCAAGGTGGGCCAGGGTCCCTCCTGCAGGCAATCTGATGTTGGTGTCCATACAGACACTGAAAATGATGATAGGTGTGTTGAGGCACAGGCAAGGTTGTCAGAGGCCGAAACTGCACCATCATTTGACATCCCCTGTTATCCACCCCATCCCCACACACAGTTACAGTGCCTATAGATATCCTATCACCAGTGGCCATAGCAGAGGGACAGTTGGGGGTTGGTGGCAGTGCACAGGACAGTGTGGTATCTATGGCTGCTGTATCTGGACACAGGAGCCATAGCTGGATGTCTGGCAGGGTACCACATAGGCAGATGTACAGGGGTGCTCATTTGAGAGTTGCTGGTCATCGTGCTCCTGGCAGAAGTGCCACATCTGGTACCACTAGATGGATGTTTCAGGCTGTCATGGAGGCACAAGCACATTTGGAATGGTACACCAGACAGAGTGTGAGGCTGCAGAGGGCTACTCTTTCAGATGTAACTGACAACATCCATGATCTTGCAGGTGCCCTCCATTATTTTACAGAGGTCATGGGTAGACATTGGGGTGAGATGGTGGGACGGATCGACCATGGATTGTATGTGCTAGAGCATGTGGTGGGAGTAGTGTGATGGCCATGAGGACGTAGGCCAGCAACATCAACAGCTGGAGGTCAACATGGATGTGCAAGGACACCAAGCCACTCCTATAGTTGCAGTACCAGCCCCAGCACTGCAGGGGGGTGCTTTCCACACCACACCACAACAGGCCATGTGCACGTGGCCCTGGCCAGTCCCAGGAGGGACCTGGTTCCAGCGGACATATGGCATCATCAGGGGAGAGTACCGTATATTGGAACCCCAGGCAGGCACAATTCTCGTGTCCATGGCCGGAGGCGGTGAACTGCACACCCTGCCAGGTATGGTCTGCAGCTGTCCAACAAACACCTGTATAGGGCAGCCACATGGCAGAACTGTGTGCATGCATACTCACACACAATACAAACACACCTAGGGCAACCTCATACCTACACACACCACATCACCACGGCCATATCAGTAATTAAAACCCCTCACTCACTCACATAGTGTCAAATGTATGGCCCAGCCTAGGTCTCTGGCAAACCAACAACACACCTTGTTCATATGGTGTTACATGTGCCACATCCCTGTCATCCATGACATCAATACAGGGGCAGGCTAATATGGTTCTGATGTGCACAGTGAGTACTACAGTGTACCAATGTACTGCTGTGTAACATGTTGTCAGCAGTAACATTTAATGCTTATATGTCAGGAAGTGTAGCTGTACAGCCATGATGCATTATAGTTGTTATTAACACTGAGTGATTGTGGTCTCCATAATGTTATCCGTTTGTGTTGTAGGTGTCCATGTGTCAGCAGAAGGATGGTCTGCTGTCATATCTCACAAGGGGTATGGCACTGTGGTGACACCTTGGCTGTGCCATATCCTGGGTACAGGTGAACACATGTCACAGGTCTGTATAACAGTTACTGCCTGTGCCACATGGCCAATAGGTCTGGGGGTGGTGAATACAGGTGAGTGCATGGTGGCTGCTGTTAGCAGCCCTTCTACAGCGGACAATGGTAGTAGTACTGGCTGTACACACCACATGTTTGTGTATAACACACACAGAGGCTTTGGTTTTGATGCATTACACAGAGAATACTGTACACATGGATGTAAGTACCTGTGCAAGGAACCCATTGTAGCCTATGTAATTCCACCAAGCCAGACTACTTAGAATAACATATTGTGAAATAAACAGTCTGCTAGTTTAATGTTATTGATGATGGCACTGGCAAGGTATATGTCCCCTTCCCCAATGTAGTGCAATCCTCAACTCGGTAAACATATGTGTGCCTGTGTGGGTGGCACACCTCTACCTACTGGAGGGCGAAAGGTGCTGTAGAACAACAGATAGTGTGATAGACAACTACCTAACCTGTTAACATGAACTGTACAGTATTACGGACAGCTACACGGGGGGGGGTACACTCAACAGTAACTGCAATTATGTTGGCTGTGTCCACAACAGCCACACCCAGCTATACCAACCCCAGTATCACTGCACACCTATACAGTGGGGAAGAGGCCATTTACACATCTAACACTAGTTGTGATGGAATGTATGTCCACAGGATGATACCTGTGAAATGTTAGCATATGCCATGCAGTGTTTGGACAGATGATCCACTAGGACATGTATATTCTGCAACCTGAAGTAGATCCCTCCACATACACGCACACTCTTACTTGGCATCACTGGGACTAGACCCCTACCTAGGTATATAGTGCTACTGATGTGTGTGGCTTTAATTGCGCACACCACACAGCTTTTAGGATGAGGTGTGTTCTAGTTTACATGTTACATGCAGAACATCCCCAGGTATGTACAGTATGGTAATGGGGGATGTAATGGTTGTTTATGGACAATACATAGTGTAACATACTGTCATATACACAATGACAAACACATAAAAGTCAAACACACATCTGATAGACATGGGCCTATCAGTGCTAACTACCTTGTCAGTGTGTCCATTATGTTACAGGTAGTTTGCACACAGCACATGTATAATTGGGCTGGATAGTGGTATCAGTTACCTGTATGGTACAGTAGTACATGGGACATGTACCAGGGGTAACATGGTGTAATGACAGTATACCCAGCACCCAGACCTCCAAAGCAGAAATGCAAGCAACCTCCATCCCCAATACAGCTCAAATGACACATAGCCCACATACTCAGTGTGCCACTCAACTACAGCCCATAAGGCATAACGTACCCAACACTCTAGTCATAGGTGACTCTATAGTCAGGCACACTGATGTTCCACTCACCAGGCTAAACAAGGAAAAAGTTATTGTCAGCTGCCTGTCAGGGGCCAGGATCCACCACATAACGCATGCACTCAAGTCACTCCACAAGAAGTACAAATATGACTCTGTCATTGTCCATGTTGGTGTGAATGACCTGAGACGTACCTCGCTGGACTACATGAAAAGAGACATAAAGGAGCTCTCCGATCATGTAGCCCAGGCCTGTATGACCCTAGCCTTGAGTAGCATCCTGCCATTACCCAGAATGACACCACAGTACAAGGACAAAATGATTGACTTTAACAATTGGCTAAGCTTCTGGTGTCATTCTAAGGGAATCCAGTATCTGTCTGCCTGGGATGACATGATCAACAGACCACGCTGCTTTGCCAGAGATGGCCTGCACCTGTCGCCCTTGGGATTCCAGATACTGGCAAAGGCTCTTGCCAACCTATAGTGCCTTTTTTAGGCAAGGTTCAAATGACAAATTCACCACCATAACAGGTACAAGCAAGAAAAATCTGAGGGTAATGCTACTCAATGCTAGAAGTCTAAACCTCAAAATACACTCACTGGAGGCACTCCTTAAAATGGAGAACATTGACATCTGTGCAGTGACAGAGACCTGGTTCAAAGCTCCATAGAGCACCCCTGCATTACCAGGCTATAATTCATACCACACCTTTCGGCCACCAAACCCGGACTGAAACACTAAAGGTGGAGGCGTGTCCATATTCATTAAGGATATCCACACCTCCAAGCTAGTTGCTCAGCATAATGCATCCGAGATTATCCAAGTTCAACTAACTCTGGGCAAAACCGCAATCCAGATTGTAGCTTGCTTCATACCCCCAACCATGCCCCAGGATTACCACTCCTCTTTTTTTGATACACTGGAAAATATTAAGGTACAACCCGACACTCTAATAATGAGTGATTTCAACTATCCTACCATTAACTGGGAAAACTACTCATGTACCAACTCTTTTGCTCAACGTTTTCTGGAAATCATCAATTCCAATGCCTTGGATCAACTTATCCACACCCCCACCAGGGGCAGCAATATCCTAGACCTGGTCATCACCAGCATGGGTGACCGGTGTTCCACAACAGAGGGCAGCTCATCATTGGTCAGATCGAACCACAAGCTAATCACCCTAGACATCTGCATCCCGCTCCCACCCCCCATTAGGAAAACAACCGTAAAAAAGTTCTCCAAAGCCAACTTAACGCTTCTTAAGACAGAAGGGGCAAACTTCACGACACCCATGCAGATGGACAATAGAGGTACGACTGCTGAATCCTACACAAATGCACTTTATAAGCACTTACATGAGTGCATGGATCGTGCTATCCCTAACAGAACCAAGATGCTATCCTCCAAAAAAAGGAGCCAATCTGGTGGTCTTCTGCCATAAACAAACTCTACAAGAGAAGAAAGAAACTGTTGCAAAAAAGAGTTAAATCCCATGATTGGAGGAACAACCTGGTCAGCCTCAGTAAGAAGCTAAGATCACTCATAAAATCCTTCAAAGCTAGTTATGAAAACAAAATTGCCACTGATTCTAAAGATAACCACAAAGCATTCTATAGCTATGTCAAAAATCTCAATGGCAACACTCAGATCTGCTCTGAGTTACAGCACAATGACACTAAATATACAGAACCAACTAATATTGCTAACATCCTGGCAGACAGGTTCAGTGCTAACTTTACCCCCCTCTCACCCCCTAAAGGGCCCATCTTTATACTAGAAGAATGCAAAGTTCCTGTAATGACGGCTGCACAGGTAAAAACCTCACTCTCCAAAGCCAAGAACACACCATCCATGGGACCTGACAACATCCCAGGCTGCCTTCTACATGAACTACAGAATGAACTGGCACCCCACCTAAGTACCATGTTCAATCATAGCCTCACCTCAGGCTTTGTGCCCATTGAATGGCCCACCATAACAGTTATCCCACTCCACAAAGTGGGGGCCACAACAGACCCCGGGAACTATCGTCCCATTAGCCTGACGAGCCTCGTCTGCAAGGCCATGGAACGTATCATCATGGAACTCATAAACAAAGACATTGGAGATCTCCAAACTCTGGACCCCACACAGTTTGGGTTTGTAAAAGGCAGTTCATGTCTGCTAAACATGATAGACTTCTTTGAAGTAGTCACCAAAGCCATAGATGAGGGTAAGGTGGTTCACACAGCCTATCTAGATCTCGCCAAGGTGTTCAACACCATCCCCCACTCTGGAATTATAGATAAACTCACTAAACTAGGTATAAATCCCTATGTCACAAGATAGGTTGCCAACTGGCTTACTGACAGAACCCACACTGTGAAAGAAGCAGACTCCAAATCATGCTTCAGACCAGTGACAAGTGGAGTACCACAGGGTTCAGTCCTGGGTCCTCTCCTGTTTGGTATCTACTTCTCTGAAGTACAGTCTAACACAGAAGGTCTTTGGCTAACTAAATTCACAGATGACTGCAAACTAGGAGCCATAATAGAAATTCCTAACAATGTGGACATCCTACAAAAGAGCCTCACTGAGACAGATGCCTGGTGTCAAAGACATGGTCTCAAGCTCAATGCCAAAAAGTGCATTGTCATCCCCTTTGGTAAAAACTCTGTATCCATGAACTACCACATAGGTGGTAGTCTACTTAACACCGAAAGTGTGATAAGATACCTTGGGACACAGGTGGACAGTAGTCTCTCCTTTGATAATCACATCACCACAGTGGTCAGGAAATCCTTCTACGTGGCACACCTCATCACAAAAGGTTTCTCATCCAGAAAAAAAGAGGTCATTATTCCCCTCTACTCATCACTCATTAGACACATTATAGAGTGCAAAGCCCCTTTTGGTATGTACCTCACAAGACATCTACAACAACTGGAAAAGCCACAACAATACCTCACAAAGAGTATTACTGGCCTCAAACAGATGTCTTATGCAGACCGTCTCAAAAAACTCCAGCTTTACTCTGTCGCATATCGCCTACTCAGAGGCAATCTCTGCCTAGCATACAAAGCTATGTCAATACCAGAGCTGTTGGACATGCTCCACTTAAACAAATTCCAATCCCTCCAAGCTACACACGCTAGGGACCTAAACCTTGTCACCACAATAAACAGAACATGCTGGAGGGATAGATTCCTGTCCCAGAGACTTCCCATACTCTGGAACAGACTACCTATCTATGTCAAACAGAGTTCCTCATTAGCACTCTTCAAGAAAAATCTTGATGATTGGATGGGTATCAGGAAATTCACCCCGGGGATCACTTCTGTGATTCTGCTTAACAGGGGCACAGGAAAATAATTTCCTAAGCCAGGGTACCTTTTTGGCTAGGCTTGTATAGGCCCTAGGGCCAATAGCCTAGTACCTACCGATGAACCTATGAACCTATATATATATATATATATATATATATATATATATATATATATATATATATTCCAAAATCAGTAGAAACCCAGCAAATGTAGATGAAAAAAATCCCAAGAAGAAGGTAGCAACAACAGGATCATCAAAATAATCACAAAATCAATTTAATACACACCAAAAACGTAAGTGCTTTCACGGAACAGAGTCCGCTTCCTCAGACGTTAACATTACTGAACAAACATCTCACATATATACAGCACTAAGTCATTGGGCTCATCAATCAATTAAAATCACCATAGTAACTAAACACATTAAAACAGGGTGTGCCTATAAACTCCTAAAACACAACACTAAGAGCTCTTTGATTATTTTGACGACTATTGGTGTAATTTTGTTCCTGTTGTTGCTACCTTCTTCTTGGGATTTATTTCATCTATATAGATATATATATATATAAATATATATATATAAATATATATATATATATATATATATATATATATATATATATATATATATGTGTGTGTGTGTGTGTGTGTGTATGTATATGTAAATATATGCACATATATATATATATATATATATATATATATATATATATATATATATATGTATGTATGCATGTAGATATATGTGGGTATATATCTATATAGATATATGGAGATATATATATATATATATATATATATATATATATATATATATATATATATATATATATTTAACATATGTCCAGAACATGGAGTGGAGTCATACCTCAGCACCATGTACATATTGTGTGTGGGAGGTCACATCTGCTATTGACATGTACGCCATCAGTTACTGACAGATATCCTACAGTCATCATAGTACAGTACCACTTTTATCACAGTAATGGTCCTGTGGAATACAGCAGAGATATGTCCAATAAATGTGGACAGTCTGACACAGTCTGGTCAGTCCGGAGGTATACACAGAACCCCTTAGTGCAAATCATGTGGACCAAGCCTGACAATGTGGATGTTAACAGCCATGTAAATGGGTATATCACGTAAATACTGGAATAAATATGCCCACACAGTTTATGCATTCACACATTCCTGTCTGTCCTGACATAATAACTGGTGGTGCAGATGTCACATGGCCACATACCACCCACTAGTTAGTGACATATATCTGTACATCATCCCACTGCTTTGTCTGAAATACATGACAGTTATGGTGGTCCTGGAGCAGTAAATCTAGCAAATATCTGGACATAACATCACACTAGGTAAGTACACTAAGCTGCTAGGCATATAAAAAGCACTGTGCAAACTACAGGCAGACTGCCACAACACTGGCCTACATTTCTTATGGAGGTATACACATGTACCTGCAAATATAGCAGGCTCTACAGGCATGTCACAGCACAGAGTAACAGACACCTGTGTGAAAGTGCATACCCACAACCAATGTGAACACAGCCACATTAGATAAGCAAGCTTAATATTACAATATATGGACTGTCTGATCAACACCATCCTCATATCTGCCACTTGCACACTAACCCTACATATACTGGACCACTACACAGTGTGGTCTGATACCTGTCTTTGGTATGGGACATGTGTGTGTTTGGCCTTACAAACATGTATGCCGATAGGGTACCATACACTGGAGCAGCATTTAACATCAGATAGAACAGGACCAAGAACAATGACATCTACCACAGACTGTAGACAGGCCAAGGTACATATTCACAATGTGCACAATGTCGACAATCACCATAAGTACACAGACCTCACTACTGTACACACAACCACAGAATGCCCAGGTTATGCCTTCAAATATAACCCCTACTATGCATAACATTTCTAGCAGTCAGATAACTCACTGGCTTGTTAGTAGATATGATGTCAATAAATAACAGTGTACAGAACATATGCACCTCTTACTGCATGACACATGTACAAAGGTTGACATAGGTGTGGCTGGAGGCACAAACACAGGGCCAGTACTGACATGTTGCTGTGATAACCTCATACATTTACTGTTGTAACAGGGTTTGTTGTGACATATGTCTTCTGAGGGATATGAAGTCAGTAACTCTCATGGCTGTCACCATGTACTGACTGCAATCCTCAGACTATGCTTCTGCAGTTCTAAGATAGGTAATCTGTGAGTAACACAAGTCACATAAGACTCCAAATACTGGCCAGTCTGCAGATAACCCTACAGGTGGGAGTTTCCTCAAACACATTACACTGTCATGACAGGAATTAAATCAAGTAGATCAGCCATATCCACACAAACCCTGTTAAACCAACAGTACTCCAAATGCAGAAGAGCAAAACCTACATTCTGTAGTCATGTCTGGAACATCCCCCTCCTGTTTGTTAGCCTGTCTCCACAGTGTATGTTGTCTGAGGTATATCCCTCTACCATTTGTGATGCTGTTTGCCAAACACCGACATGAAGGCCTGCTCACAGTGAATGAAAATGGCCAACACCCACATGATGTTCCTAGTTATAGGAGTGTGCTTCCATGCAATTGGCTATGGGAATGTTACCACAGCTGTTACACATGCAATCAGCTAGTGAGGGAGTGCAATTTGTGCACTGGCCATCAGCTGATCATGAGCATCACTTACAAAACACAAGCCGCTGCCTAAGCAAAGCAGGTGTACATCTCCATATCCACCAAAGAGGGAGTGAGAGAGACAGGCAGAGAAAGACAGGGGTATGAGAGTAAATGCTAAGCATGTTTGCATCACACATGTACCAGTACAGGGTTTCAACCCCTGCCTGACTATGTATTGCTATTATATGTCTATGCAGTTATTGCATGCACCACAGAGCTTACATGCTGGGGAGCTGTCCAAAGGTATATTGGACTGTGAGTGACATCAGTAACAGTGATAAGGGAGGGATAAGGTAGGTGTAGTACATGTGCCTGTCCACAAGAACAGGTATCAAGGTCGACACAGCCACACTCTCTCAGGGATTCACACACACACAGTTGGCAGGGTCAGGATTAGACTTCCTAACTTGCTAGTTTGCCACAATACAGTAATACACATGTATCACATGCACCACAGAGGTTATCAGGATGATATATGGGCAAAGGATATGTCAAGGATTCTGACATCAGAAGGCATGCTTCATTAGGCCAATGAGAGGTGTAGTGAGTGCACATGGTGTCCATATCATTATACTTCACACACACACACACACAGACACAGGTTTGCCAGTACTGACATGCATGGGTGCATTGCTTCACAGGTGTGTAGTGGTTGACTGTGCCAGAAGGCTGTACAAGGCTAGGCAAAGGGTATACCTTGGCATCAGGCCACATGACAATGCTCTGCAGTTTGGCTCAGGGGTGTAGTGTCTGGATTGGCCCACACAGGTGGGTATTGTATTCACTGTCCACTCATCTGGGTTACTACTGTGGGTGGCCAGTGCTGTGCAATGTTTGCCATGTATTTGTTCTATATTACATAACATGGATGGTGTCTGGGATGTGCACATGTCCCACATGCATGTTCTGTGACATGTGGAAGTGTACCAGGGGTGTTTGGGGTAAGTTGCGTAGACAGATTGTTATCATCAGATGTGCCAATCCTGACCTCATGTGGTGAGAACTGGCAATGGACACCAGGTTGACCCTGCACCTACATTGACAGCATGATACAGGTATTCACTGGTGTCAGTGGCATCTGTCCATACAGGACATGTGTATAAGGCATGGCATGTCATTTGTGGGTTACATTTGCTGGCTCTACAGTTGTTGCAGGCATCCAGTGGGGAACATAGCGAAGGAGCACTGTATGCAATGATTTGCCTATTGTAGGGATGGGACAGGGTGCCATGTCCTCTGTAGTCCACTGCAAGTACACCATGGTTACTATCTGTGGGCAATATGCAGGTAACTACCAACATAGTGGTTGTTGCCTAGCCAAGTGTGTTTGTGTATAAGACATGGGTGGAAAGTGTTCTCTGGGTAATACAAGGGTTGCTTATATTGTTCCTTAAGCCATGATGTCACATTTAGGGGTATGGATTTTCTACCCCAGCTTCTCTGCTGTTTAACATCTGTTATCCTTGTAATGTAGAGATTGTGACATATAATTGGCCCACCCTATAAGAAATTTAGAAAACCCACTCCACAATGAGTCCTGTTATTACACACTCACCCATACCTCCACACACACACACACACACACACACACACACACACACACACACACACACACACACACACACACACACACACAGACACACACACACACACACACACACACACACACACACACACACACACACACACACACACATACACCAAGTCTCACAGTTGTCATGTCTGAAGTTAGAACTTCTACCTAACAAATACATCACACTACAGCATTACACATTTATAGCATGCACCATAGGGATTACTGGGCTACTCCTTCCCCAAAGGTGTATTTGAAAGTGAATGACATCAGCGGGCTTTGGAGGTTGTAGTAACTGTGAATGGCCTCAAAAGTATTAATCCCTACACAGACAAACACACATCTGCACACACACACACACACACACACACACACACACACACACACACACACACACACACACACACACACACACACACACACACACACACACACACACACACACACGCACAAAGTTTACAGTTGCCATGTCTGGGATTAGAACTCCTACCAAACTAGTACATCACACTACAGCATTATGCAGTCATAGCAAGCAGCATGGAGCTTAGTAGGCTACATTTTCCCCAAAGGTGTATTTCAAATTGAATCACATCAGCAGTCCTACCAAAGTAAGGCAATGGAAATTGTAGTGAGTGTGAATAGCCTCAAAAGCATTGATCCCTACACAGACAAACACACACAATTCTACAGGTGCCATGTCTGCAAATAGAACTCCTACTTAATTAGTACATCGCACTACAGCATTATAAAGTTATAGCACATGCCACAGAGCTACTCTTTCCCCAAGGTGAGTGACATCAGCAGGCTTGCCATAGTAGGGCAATGGGAAGTGTAGTGACTGTGAATGGCCACAAAATCATTGATCCCTACACACAAGCACACACAGTTGCCATGTCTGGGATTAAAACTCCTACCTAACTAGTACATCACACTATAACATTATGCAGTTAGAGCATGTGTAACGGAGCTTATAGGTCTACTCCTTCATCAAAAGTGTATTTCAAGGTGAAGACATCAGCAGGCTTGCCATAGTAGGGCAATAAGGAGTGCAATGTGTGTGCATGGGCCATAACCCATTCATCTGGAAGAAGACACACAACACTCTGGCACACACAGGTTTATATTTCACAGGTATGTGTATACAACTGCTAGATGAATACTGACTTGCACAGTCATGTTACACAGTTATCACAAGCACCACAGACACTATAGTGCTGAGGGATACCAGAGACAAATGTCTACAGTGATTGACATTTGCACATCATGTGGTTTTACTCAATTGGATGTGTGCTGAGTGGGACAGGCCTCATGATGGGAGGCTCTTTGTCACTGTCTGTCACTCTCTTCCACACACCTATGTATGTGTAATTCTGGCCTATTATAGTGTGTTGTCCTTGGATATATGTGTGTATTCCTATGCAATGTGCGTGCAAAGCATACCTGATGTGCAATGAGGAGTGTGTGCACAAACATCTGTGACTGTCAGATATGTATAGTCCACTCTTATTGCCAGACATGGGACTGTCAGATATGTATAGTTCATTGTTGTTGCTAGACAGGGCCTTCATTTGTGGGAGCATGCCCTGTATGACCTTTCATTATTTTGTTGTCAGACATGGGCTTTGTTTCTCTAAGTGTTGGAGCATGCCCAGTATGACCTTCTTTATTGAATGTGTGAATCCATTCCAGGTAGGTTTTACTCCAGTGCAGGCTTTTTTGTTCTAATCCTACAGCTCGCAACCTGTTTCTGTGGGATATCTGTAGATCGGTTGGCAATATGGGGTCAAAATGGGCAAAGGATAGTGGGATACTGTAGGTAATTGTGTCTGTGCTGCTTCTGTTGCATGGTCTTGGTGTTAGCAGAGATATTCAGACATATGTACTGTTTTACACTGTGATGTTTTATGTCATCAACTACTGTCAGGTATACATATATGCTTGCATTAATTTCCTGGTGAACACAGGGTGAATGCAGCTGTGTCCAGTATTGTGGTCTGCAGCCTACATATTCTTGCACAATCATGCCATTCTGGAGGGAAAGCTGCATACACTTGCTGATGGGTCTGTGTGTAAATGGTTCAGCACCTTGGTACAGTGGTGGCTGAGGATCCCATGCTTGTACATCCATCGACGTGACAGTATGGCCATATTCTGCTGTGGCCATACCTCACAGCTGTACAGATTCACACAGGTTACCCAGAGGCAGGGGCATATTTCTGGACATTACCTCTTCACATTGTGATTTACAAGCAGGATTGTAGCCACCCATGCCTGTGTTTGTAAGCAGGGATAGTATGTGCACATGGCTGAGTTTCAGACTTCACACATTCCATGCCGTCCATGCTCCTACCCCCCACTCTATTATTCTATCTTCTTCCAAACATTATGCAAACATTATCTGATATGTTCCCTATAGTTATCACTTCATCCCAGCAGTAATTTGGTGTTGGTCCACAGTTCATGCAGTACGGCACGGTGGGCATGTTACTGGGATTTGTTGACATGGCCTTGCTTTTGGGTTCTATGGACTGTTATGTTGTTATTTGGGAGTCCATGATATAACATACATTGGCAGTATGGGTGAGATACAGGCCTTTGGCAGAGGACAGTAGGGAATTTGGTAGTGATACAGACCAGCTGTAGCAGGCCGTTGCATTGTGTCACTCCTACAGTCCCAGACTGTAAGACACTATATTCCCCTGGGATGATAGAGTAGGTGTGCAAGGTGTTAATGCCAATACTTTCTGTCATTATTGATCCAGTGGTGTGGATGCTGGCAGGGTGCTGCTTACAGCTGGGGACACACCTGCATGGGAGACCTCTTCGGCATGCTGCATTCTGTGGTTATTGCCATACAGAGGTGGGGGTCATATTGTACTCATTCCCAACAGCAGGGATAAGACCTGTGAGGTACCTGTGGGTGATTGTGGGGTGAGCTGGGTGCATGTGTGCTATGGACACTACTTGCATCTGACTCACAGATATACATGGGGCATTCCACTTATGCTAGCTTGTGCAGGGACAATAAGCAGATTCTCAATACTTCGTACCTGTGACTTTTGTGGTCTGCCAGTGCTTGGCCAGATGACATTGGTATGCCATACTACAAACCCAACTAATGTGCTGCTAACCTGTATGTACAATTCCAAAGGTGTGTCCATTTGACAGTAACATATTATACACTGCCTGTCTGGGGTACTTCTGCCTGTGTACTGTTTGTATGTCTGTGCCCACATTCATGCCATGTCCATCTTTCAGATGGTGACAGATATTACATCCAAACATTTGCTATGGCTTACTGCTGGAATGCGTTTTGCTGGGATGCAATGTGTTTGGCACTGCAGTTGTGAGAACGTGGCCCTGTCATCAGCAGTATTGGCCATTGGCCACCAGAACAAACCTCACCATGCCTACATGCTGACCACTCTCACACAATATACAACACACACCAACCATACCTCTCAACCTGGAAACATCAAAAATCTGGACAATGCCCATGAAAAATAGGAACAAATCTGTATGCTAATTAATGTAAAAATGTGCATACATAATGATGTAACTCCACCCACTCCAATGGAATTGTGGGATACCAACATTCAAATGCAAATTGAAGAACAGACAACCAAAATATGCCACCAGATTCCCCCTGCAGCCATTCCAATGTCCCATTACCTGGCTATTTCACCTCATTTACCATAAACACTAATGTGCATAATGCTTTATTTCTACAATGATTATTTGGATTTTATTTTTATATTTTATAGTACAATGCACAAACATTAATATATATATATGCTAAACAAAGCAATACTGTCTCACAATGAAAATAGACTTGGCATTAAAGCTTCTCTGCCCTTGAAACTCACATTCATTGAAACAGCATTGAAGCCCACACCACAAAGAAAATGCATCTGTCCAGTGGTGGATATAAATTACCTTTGGGCTATTTTCAAATCATAGGCCCCTTGCAAACAAAACAAGAAACATGCATGCGTTCTTTGATACTCCTTCCTGACTTTATTAAATTACACTTGTTAGACTTAAGACAGAGGGCATTTTAAGTTTATTGTTTGAAGTTTTTCTAATAGGCAATGAAACAAAATGCATGAACCGATAATAACAAAACTGCCCAATTCAGTACATTTTCATCATAAAAGTCTACTTACACACACACACATACACACACACACACACACACACACACACACACACACACATATATATATATATATATATATATATATATATATATATATATATATATATATATAGAATGACAGTAGAGTAAGTCATAGGCATCTTGCACAGATTCCTGCAATTATTTCTAATTTCAGTTTTTTTCAGGGGGGAGACAAAAGGCCGAAAAACAGGGACACATTTTAAACATTCCTTGTATAATTTTGGAAAGTTGCTAGAATAAAATGTTGTGTTACCACCATGCATTTCACTGCCAAGTCTTGAACACAGGACCCTGTGCACTACAGTCAGACCAACATACCGCTATGCGAAATCAGCAGTTTCCTGAAAGATAAGAAGACTAAAACTAAAATGGCTATCATTTAGTGAATTCAGTTCACACTTCTCCCCATAGCTCTCAACCTCTTTGCACAAAAAACCTGGACAAAGCCAATAATGGGGTAATACAGAATTCAGTTCTCATTTCTCACCATAGCTCTCAACGTCTTAGCATAAAAAACCTGGACAAATCCAATAATGGGGGAAATGCAGCCCACAAATAGGGACTCATTTCATATACTGATCTTATAAACTTAGAAAATTGCTACAATAAAAAGTTTTGTGTTACCATTTATTTTCTGAAGAATATGAAGTCTGAAATTCAAATGCCTGTCATTATTTAATGAACTCAATCCTTCAGTGATTTGACACAAAAATCTGGAAAACCACAGATTTAATATGAGGAACAGAACAAAAATATGTGGCATAAATTCACAAGTGGTGGTGGCTAGGGACTTTAGGCTCATTTTACCTGTACCCAAGGTACAGGGTTTGAGCCTGAGAGCCTGAGTACCTGTAACCACCAGGTGTATTCACCTGGGGGCATTTTCACACACACACTTCAATAGCTAACTTCATTCCTACACACACACACACACACTTCAATAGCTAACTCCATTCCTACACACACACACACACACACACACACACACACACACACACACACACACACTTCAATAGCTAACTCCATTCCTGCACACACACACTTCAATAGCTATCTCCATTCCTGCACACACACTTCAATAGTTAACTCCATTCCTGCATACACACACACACACACACACACACACACACACACACACACACACACACACACACACACACACACACACACACACACACACACACACACACACACACACACACACTCACTCACTTGAATAGCTAACTCCATTCCTACACACACACTTCAATAGTTAACTTCATTCCTGCACACACACTTCAATAGCTAACTCCATTCCTGCACAC
>NC_056736.1:172185491-172247991 GCF_019279795.1 Protopterus annectens
CGGTTGGAAGGTATGACACCAACCTAACACATGCAGCCATGCATATTGTACACATGCTACAATCTAAACTGCTAATTTGGCTGGCTCAGGTAATCTGTGTTCCACTCTTATTATACCTACACATACATGTTACTACATTTCTACATAGGTTTGTGGGGGGGGGGGCACACCTGACAACTGTACACATTTGCTATGACTGTAGAAGTATTTCAGGTACTCCATTTCATTCTGTATTCTGACCTGTCATGCAGACTAGAGGCATATCTGTGTACTACAGTTCATAGGTTTGATTGACCTACATTTCAGTTTCAGACTTCTTTCCCTTAAGAACTAACATCTCACTGCATGACCTGTTGTACTCTGTCTGTATAGGTCTGGAGAGGGGGGGGGGTTGTTATCCATATCCATAAATTAGAGGTCTTAGCACAGCCTTTGTTTGTGTTTGTCTATGCCTGTCCTGCTGGCTGAGACTGTTGTTGGGTATGTCAGCCTCCCTGACTGGCATGTGTGTGTCCTATGGACACACATTTGGCACACCACATTTCCTGCAGTGAGTTTTGTCACCTTGTCTAGTACTGGCTACTATGGTGACACCAGTATTTGTTACAGATTTCATGCTGCTAGTATAGGTGTCTACTATCTGCTGGCATCCCATTCAGCCACCCGATTACCTTGCATGCTCACATCCATACCATGGATACAGGTAACAAAAAATACTACTCCATTCAGCAATTGATAGGGAGAGTGACTTACTTTGTGGCTGTGCCAGCATTGAGGATGATGCTGGAGGGTTGACTATGTCGGATGCACATAGTACACTCCCTATACATGGTTAAACACAGGTAGTGTCATGTTTGGCATCCCTTTTACTGTATGTGCAAGTCTGAGAGAGGTGTCATTCCCTGGGTTCTGACCATGTCAGTGTGTGTGCTATATGTTGCCTCTTTGCCAAGACCTGGGCATACTGGGCATGCCTCCTTCTGTCTACTGGAGCAGGCTCAGGTTGTTCCTCTTCTGAGTCACTCTGTGCCTGTGCAGGCCTTGGCAATGGTGGGGGACTGTGTGGTCCTGCCCTGTGCTGTTCCAGCTGCAGCTGTTTCTGCAGGATGATATTGTGTAGCATGGCACATATGATGACAATGTGGGTACATGTAGCTGGTGAGTACTGCAAGGCTCCACCAAATATGTCCAGGCACAAGAACTGTGACTTGAGCATCCCAAACACATGCACTATTATGATTCTGGTCTGTGCATGTGCCGCATTATGGAGTTCTTGTTTGGGTGTGTGTGCATTTCTGATGAGTGTCATCAGCCATGGCTCCAGTGCATAACCAGCATCCCTCACTAGGTGGCCATAAGGGATGTCCCCACTGACAAATCTCTAGTGCAGCTGCGTGATATGCCAGATATGGGAGTCATGATAGCTTCCAGGGCAGCCAGCACACACATTCATTATAATGCTCTGGGCATCGCACACAATCTGGCAGTTGATGGAGGGTAAACCCTTGCTGTTGATGTAGACCCTACCCCACTCACTGGGTGGTGCTTTGATGTGTATGTGCATGCAGTCAATAGCACCCACTACCTCAGGGTATTCTGCTATTTGGTGGAATAGATGCATATTGCTGGTCAACGCCTCATGGGTGTTGTGGAAATATATGTGCTCACCGGCATGTGCTGTCATGGCATCCAGGAAATGGTGGAGTACCCTGGATGCTGATGCCTGTGAGATCCCCATCATATCCCCAGTTGGCCTTTGAAAGGTACCTGTGGCTAGTATTCTTAGGCTTACACATACCTTGGTATCTACTAGGATGGGTTCCCCTCTGTTGGTTCTGTGTGTGAGGCATGGCCAGCACAGCTCAACAATTTGCTGTAGGAGGTCCCTGTACACCCTATAGTGCTCCACTATCTCCAGCTCATGTAGCCCCTGGTAGGTTACCCTGGGTTTGTACACACTGCTCCTTCTCCTCACTGTGGGTTGGTCATCAGCATTCTCAACATCACCACCCTCAGCTTCTTCCACATGTTGATTTATAAGAGCTAATGATGCCTCTATCATTTTGTTCTTTTGTTTGGTAAAATTTCCCTGCTTGTGTACACTGGTGGTGTAGAGTTTGTGCGAAAAACCAGAAGGAAAGGTATTTGCATAGTTTATAGTAGTGTTCTGGCCTGAGCTGGGCTGCTCCCTGTGTAATTGGCTGATTCTGATACATTTCACCTGCCAGCTATGTTAATTTTTTTATTACCTTCCTAATGCTGTTTTCCCTTCTCATTGCCTTCCTATTTAATCCCAGGGGCATGCCGCACAAACACAGTGTTCAGATGTGCACAAAGCTGCTATTTCCTGGTTTACTAGTTTTTTCCCCTTTAAAACATGGTGTGCGACATGCACACCCACTTAGGCAATGTAAAGAGTGCTTGGCAGCTTCAGACACAACTCCTTGCTTGCTCTGCTAAGCGAAGGGCAAACCCAAACCACAGGGCTCCAATAAGCTTACAGTATGCCTGACACACCCCTCTATGATATCAGCTAGCTCTTAGGCTTGCACCATGGTCTTCCTGCACCTACACGGTTGGGTGCAGGCTAGCCATGAGGGGGAATCTGGGATTCAGTATCATTCCCCTCACTTCCATAGGATTCCCTGCTAATGCTTAGTTACAAGTCCCACACTGAGCTTTCCCCCTTAGCAACCACTATGCATTGGCTATGTTGTCTTCTGCCTACCATTGAGTATAATGGCAACATTGTTATTTTGGATAGAATGCTTTTTTTGTATGTTTTTTTTTTTTATTTTCTGGCTGATCCCATTTGTGAGCCACTGCCCTATGCTTAAACGGCTGAAATCGGCCAAAAAAAAATAAAAGTAATTTTTTTTTATTTTTGCAACTGTTTTCCATGCCAATGGCCATATATTTGTCCATTGGCATGCTTCACACATTATATACACCCTTTATTTGGAGCTGTCATGGCTCAGTTTTGTAGTTTGCAGAAATGTACTCGGTTACTAACCGAGTACATTTCTACAGATTACCTTAGTCCTGCACGGCCGGCTGCCAGTTTCCTGGATTGCAAATTCACCTCATTTGCATGGTTTTCACCTGCAAATGGGGTAATTTACATACAGGAGTTGTGTTTGTGCAGGAATAGTGCAGGAGTGTTTGTGCACATCCCGGGAGTTTGTTCCTGGATCTCTTGGTGGCCATATTGCCTGTACCAGCTCCTGCACTGTTCCTGCACGCCGAGCAGAGCTTGCTGTATCCTAGGGATAGTCTCCTGTGATGATATTTTCATTGTGTGGAAGGGAAATGTTGAAGTTTTGTTAGATTTTAAGAACTGTTTAGAATCCATGATGTATTTTTATACTTTGAAATAAAATATTCCAATCGTTCTATTACTTTTCATATTACTATAATTAAAACTCTCTTAGTTTTCTAGAGACAAAGGTATATATGAAGACACATAAGAAAAATTCTTATTTGAATCGTAAGTCTATGTTTAAGAACATTGTAAAAAGCTGCCTAATAAGAGTGAGTAAAACTACTGATGTATTCTATCAGGATTTCATAGATAAAAGTTATTGACCTAAGGAGGTGTACTTGATTAAGGAAGATGTGTTGAGTAAATGGGAAAATACAACTAAATCATTCTTTGGACAACTAAATCAGTTTTGCAATACAGAAGATTTTATATATATATATATATATATATATATATATATATATATATATATATATATATATATATATATATATATATATATATATATATATATATATATATATATATATATATATATTTTATTCAGAATCCATCTCACTTATTTGTGTAATACATGATCTGTATGAAACATATTTAAAAATAATGCAAGGTGTTAACTACCAGTGCTGGCATATATAAAATTGTAGGCACTATACCATACTTTCATTTTAAGAATAAAGAAACTATAAAAAGACAGTTTAGTAAAAGAAATGTTAATATATTTAAGTCAAAATGGAGGAGTCCATTCCCTTGCTGGGACTGCACTGCCTGTTGATATATAAGTGATAATTAGAATTTTGTGCATCCTATTATAAAAGAAATGAATCTAACCCAATATTTCATGTGCATTGTAAAACTAAACACATAATATACTCAAAACTGAATCAGTTTTGTCATGCATTTTATGTTGGCAAGACAAATCATAGTCTTAGAGAATAGATATATCAACATATTATTAACAGACTTATCAATCTGAATATAAGTCCTTATAATATGCAATGGGTAGTTAACTGGTTGTCTGAGAGAACCCATGTGATTCAAGTCACTTGTGCTACTTCTGAAAGCAAAAAATTTACCACTGGTGTACCCCACGGCTAAGCTATGGGACATCGTCTATTTGGTATATATTTCTTAGACCTTCAGGCCATCACTCTTGGCCTATTGTTAACTAAGTTTGCAGATGAGTCTAAAATGGGTGTGGTTATTCAACTGTCAGCTGATTTACAGGTGCTCCAACATGGCTTAGACCTTGTTAATAATTTGTACAATGAGAATTGTCTCAAATTAAATGTAAAGAATGTACTGTAGTTCATTTTGTTAAGCAAAACAGTTTCACTTCCCAGATAGGTGATGCATCTCTCCAATCAGACACTGTTATAAAGGATCTAGGCACTCATGCTCATAATTTCTTATCATTTGGCTATCATGTATTCACGGTAGTTTGGAAAGCCTTTTATCTGGCTCATCTAATTTCCAAAGGGATCTCCACTAGATCCAGGAAGTCATAATTGCCTTTACTCATGTCTTATCAAACCAGTTATTGAATATAATGCACCCTTTGACACCTATTTGTCTAAAAATATTACACAACTTGAAAGACCTCAGAGATTCTTAACTGGAAAGATCAATGGCTTCAAAAATCATAGTTATCAGGAGATGCTGGCAGCCCTTTTTCTGTACTCCATCTCTTACAGACTCCTCCATAAGACATGTGTCTAGCCTTTCGTGCCATGAAAGATTCAGTCATATTTAAACTCCTATTCATTCACAGAACTTTACTTTATTTTGCTCTTTGCTGGTTGTTCTTAAACATTTTCAGTTGCATTTATTCTACTGCATTTGTTACTGCTTGTTAGTAGCATGACTACATTGCAACTGTTATTCTAAGCCTCTTAGTTTTGATTTAAGTACTTGGGCTTCAAACTAGTTATCTTCTAAGTTGGAATTGCTGGTTGAAGACTTATTGTGTCTGTTATTCTAAAAGTATCTTAGTTCTGGTTTAAGCATTTTTGCGTCAGACCAGTTATTTTACATGATGAAGGTTTCTGGCCTACCGTTTTGTGGGAAGAGAGGCCAGCTTCTGCCCTTCTGAGCTGGTAATTTCTGGTTGAAGGCATATTGTACCTGATAATCTATGTGTCTTTGTTCTGGTTTAAGCTCAATTTACCAGAGCTGCTCTTTTGCATTCTTTGCCAGAGGTCCAGTATTTCTGCTTAAATCCAAGCCATCTAAAGCTAAGAACAAGAAATTAAGCTTATTTTAAGTTCGATCTCTATTTTTTCATCTGTAATTTACTGTTTTACTGCATTAATTTGTTCCGTTTTGACTGTTTTTACTTTTTGCACTTGCTTATTACCTGCACTTTTTTACATTGAAATATTGCTTAGTTAGCATAGACTAGATCCAGGTTTGCTGAATCTAGCCTGTTTTTAATACACTTGAACTCAAATCCAGCCATCTTACATTATGAAGAGCTTCCCTGCACCCTTGTGGCAGAAGAGTGTAGATATAGCCTCGCTTGAGTTGGGGATTGCTGGAGGAAGTATCACTATGTGATTTCCTATTAGCAGACTAGTTTAAAACTGTTTAATTTTGCTTGTTTATAAACACTGTGTTTGCACATAGTTGTGCACTGCCTTGTATAGATGCAAATTCCTAGGAACTATTTTTCCCTAGACACTAGTCAGTGAAACCCTCCCACGTTCCCTACTGCTCTACAGGCAATGCAGCTGTGCACTTCTGCACTGCAGGCAACTCAGCTGAGCACTGAGCAGTCATTCCACTTTTCATCAAGGATTTTCTATAGAATAATTCCTCTTGTTAATCCCAGAGCAATAGCTGATCAAATTTGCCCTCTCACAAATTAATACTTAAGAATTACCTGCTATCATGGACAGTCAGTTTCTCAATATTTCTCCAGCCAGCCTGATTGACATGGGCATCCTGAGATAATGTAGCAATTGCCTTGTGTATACTGACAATCACTTGCTCCTAAAATAAAGAAAAGCAGTATGTAAGAAATGTAACTATACCATGAAACTAGAATTAGTCCTCTCACATAACAATAAACAGGACAGCACACAGGTTATCAGCACATATATCTCTCCACTCACACAAGATAAGGTCAAGACTCATAAAGCCACATACACGGAGGTGCTCACTAAGAGCCTACCAAAGACCCGAGACCTCCCAAGCACAAACAACCTACACATACTGGTATATGAACAGAATTCATCATTACACATGACAACATACATATCAGTGTCTCAACAATTAGGCCCCTAAGTCAAAACACCTCAAAACCTAATGTCCTAGTCATAGGCAACTCAACAGTGAGACACACAGCTGTCCTCATCATCAGGTTAGATAAGGAGAAGGTCACAATCAGCTGCCTGTCAGGTGCCAGGATCCATCAAATTGCACATGCACTCAAATCACTCAGCAACAATTACTGTTATGACTCTGTTATAGTATGTGCTGGAATGAATGACAAGAGATGTACCTCTCTGGATTATATGAAAAGAGACATGGCTGAACTCTCATATTATGTGTCCCAGGCAGGTATGCCCCTACCCTTAAGCAGCATTCTACATTCTCCTAGGATGACGCCAAAATACAGACAAAATATAATCGATTTCAATAATTGGTTTAACTTGCGTGTGTCACTCTAGGGGGATCCTGTAACTGACAACCTGGGAAGACATGGTCGACAGACCAATCTGCTTTGCCAGAGATGGCTTTTACCTATCACCTCAAGTCTTTTAATATTGAAAAAGGTGCTTGCCTCCCCCATAGTGCCTTTTTAGGCAATGTCAAAACAGCAAATCTTCCAGCGTAAAGAAATCTTCTAGATACAAACTCAAGGTCATGCTGCTTAATGCTGGTACTCTAAACAGTAAACTACACTCCCTGGAAGCAATCCTTGGAAGATGTGATGTCTATGCTGTCACTGAGACTTGATTCAAGGTAAGAAATAGCACCCCAGCTGTACAAGCCTATAATGTCTTTTACACATTCAGACCTCAAAATGAGTGTGAAAGAACCAGAGGTGGAGGTGTATCCATCTTCATTAAACCCAAATACACCTCAAGACTGATATAACAATACAACTCTCTTGAAGGTCCAAATAACTATAGGCAAAATACCCTGCTACATCATTGCTGGCAGCAGTTCTCTGACCCTGAACCAGAAAAAGCATGCCACCTACCTGGACTTCCTAGAGTCATTCAATATACATCCCAAAAACTTGGTCATGGGAAATTTAAATATTCTTCCACTGATTGGGCACATTACGCAAGCACAAATTGTTAGTTCCAATGCCCTGGAACAGTTGGCGTGCACCCCTACAAGGGGCTCAAATGTCCAAGACCTAGTGCTCATGAACATGGGGGTCATTGCACTACTTCCTGTGTGTTGCCCTCCCTGGTAAGGTGGGACCATAAATCAGTCTCATTTGAAGTAAAGAACAGACCTGATACCTCCACAGGAGAAAAAAAAAAGAAAACTTTTTTCAAAGCAAACAATAATCTACTAAGCAATGGCATACAAAATTTTAAAGCCCCTACTAACAGCCGACAATGACTTCAATGTAGAAGAGTACACAAATGCCCTTTATGCCCATTTACAGAAATGTATTGACTCAGCTGTACCTGACAGGACTAAAATTAGCTTCTTCTGAAAAAAACAAGCCACCTTGGTGGACTGTAAGTATAAATATGTTAAATAACAATGGACTGTAAGTATAAATAAGTTATATGGGAAAAGAAAGAAACTGATACCTAAGAAAAAGAAAGTACTTCCTCAACAGAGGAAGAATACCTGTCATAGCTTGAACAAGCAAATCAGATACAGTATCTTGTAAAGTCCTCTAAGGCTGGTTACAAAACTAAATTAGCATCCCTAGCTAAAGACAACCATAACGCATTCTTTAGCTACAACCAAAACCTAAAAGGGAATGCCAAGCTGTGTGTGAACATATAGTGGACAGCACCACTCACACCAAATCTGAGGAAACTGCCAACCTGGTAGATGACAGATTTGGCAATAACTTCACCCCCCCTGTCCCCACCAGCCATACCAGAAGCATTCCTGATACCAGTCCTCTACTGAGTATCCCCGAAGAACAGGTCATACAAGTGTTCTCCAAGGCCAAAAACATGGCCTCTATGAGACCAGATAACATCCCAGGTTGCTTACTAAACAATCTAAAACAAGAACTAGTGGAACCACTTAGCACTCTATTTAACCATAGCCTGAGCACTGGATTTGTTCCAGCAGGGTGGAGAACAGCAGCAGTAATCCCCTTCCACAAAGAAGGTCCATCAACCAGCCCAGAAACTATCAACCCATAAGCCTAACAAGCATTATCTGCAAGGCCATGGAAAGAATCATCATGGACCTTATCAACAAGGACACAGGTGACCTTCATACTCTTGACCAAATCCAGGTTGGTTTTGTCAGGGGTAGAGCTTGCTTATTAAACCTGTTGGACTTAATTGAGAATGTCACCAATGCCCTGGATGAGGGCAAATCACTACATACCACCTGTCTTGATTTAGCCAAGGCTTTTGACATAATCTCATACTCAGGGATCATTGAGAAACTCTCCCAATGAGGGATTAACCCATACATTTCTAGATGAGTTCTCAACTGGCTCACTGACAGAATGCACACGGTCAAAGTTGGGAAGTCCCCCTCAAACAGTAGACCAGTTATCAGTGGGGTACCACAAGGATCTGTGCAGGGACCCTCTAATGTTTGTAAGCTATTTTTCTGTGGTCCAGACAAAAGTAGATGGCCTGTAGTTTACCATGTTTGCAGATGACTGCAAACAGGGCTCAGTCATTGAGTCCCCCAATGAGTAAACATTTTACAGAAAGGAATGATGCAGACAAAAGATTGGTGCCAAACTCATGGACTAAAACTAAATGTAAAAAAAAATGCCTCATTATTCCCTTTAGCAAAGAAGTAGTCCCTGGTAATTATGATATAGATAGCACACACACACACCCCTAAGCTCAAACCCAGTGGTTCAAGACTTGGGAACACAGGTTGATAGCAATCAAAACTTCAATCACCATATGTGCATACTGGTAAGGAAAGCCTTCTTTATTGCACATCTCATAAATAGAGCATTGTATCCAAGACTAAGGAGGATTTAACTCTGCTGTACTCAAACCTTATCAGACGTTATCAGACCACAAATTGAGCGCAATGCTCCCTTATGTATGCATCTCACCAGGCACCTGCTGCAAATGGAGAGACCACAGAGGTTTCTAATCAAGAGAATCCAGGGCCTCTAAAACATGACTTACATGAAAATACTGAAAGACTTGCCAGTGTACTCTGTATCATAGAGGCTGCTTAGAGGTGACCTGCACCTGGCCAAAAGAGCAGTCTCTGACTCTACCCTAATAGAATTGCTGCACATCCGCAAATCAAATGGTACAAGAGTCACTCATTCCAGGGATCTCAACCTAGTCTGTACCATTAACAAAATATGCTGGACAGACAGACAGACAGATATATCTCCCAGAGACTGACACTCCTCTGGAATGAGCTCACACTTCATGTGAAGCATAGCTCCTCAATGACCCCATTTAAGTATAACCTTGACAATCGGATAGATGACCATGAATTCACCCTGGGAGTGGCAACTATGTCCATCATGGACAGTGGTAGCTGGTGCTGATCACAGAATCGCTCTGCTAAAAGTGACCATCTAACTATGGTCAATAAGGGCACACACATTTTTTACACTGCTATTCTTGTAATATCTTGCCTAGTAATATCTTATGAATCTATGAATCTATGGAGAATAACTAAACTTTCATTAGCAGGTAAATAAGACTTGTTTGCATGACTGAGTCATGTCCCAGCATAACTTTCAGCTCTGGAACAAACTTCCACTACATGTCAAGTAAAGCAGCATCCTTGCACCTTCAAGGTAAACTTACATAACTGGATGGGTAGTCCTAAATTATCCCATCATCTATCCTGTCTTACCATCCAAGAGACAAAAGGGAACTTATGAATATGGATTTTCAATCTACAGACTTATTGTCTTCTACTTACCTATAAACCTATGAAACCTAATTCAAGGGAAGGAAAGTAATGTACTTGCAAGACATGTTTAATCACGTAATGTAAAACATTTTTTCAAATGTTTGGTCTTACAAAGGATGAATTTAAATATGAGTAGTGGTGATTTTATGAGTCATACAATAACATTACAATATAATTGGATTACTGAATTGTAAGCCCACACATATCTAGTTTAATATGACTATCCCCTGGATTTTGCAAGCCTTGCACAGTATGCAGGATTAGTGCAGGAGCTCCAGCAGGCAATATGTCTGCTGTGCGATCCAGGAATAACCTGTAGGGGTGTGCACGAGCACTCCTGCACTAGTCCTGCACAGACTCAGCCCCTGTATGCAAATTACCCCATTTGCAGGAGAAATCCATGCAAATGAGGTGAAGATGTGATCCAGGAAGCTGGAAACCAGCCGAGCAGGACTAGTGTAATCTGCAGAAATGTACTCTACCAGTAATGGAGTACATTTCTGCAAATTCTAAAATGGAGCCATGACAGCTCCAAATAAAGGGTGGATATCAATTAAAATGTATGCCAATGGCTAAGTATAAAGGCCACTGGCAAGAGAAACAGTTGAAAAAAAAATCAACTTTTATTTTTTTTAGCCGATACCGGCTGTTTAAGGGAAGGGCAGCGGCACACAAACGGGATCGGGGGAAAATAAGAAAATAAGCCTAAAATAAGCATTCTAACTAAAATCACTATTCTGCCATTATAGGCAATGGCAGGCAGAAGACAAAATAGCCAGTGAATAGTGGTTGCTAAGGGGGGAGGCTCAGTGTGAGACATGTAACAATGCATTAGCATGCAATCCTATGCAAATGAGGGGAATGATAGTGAATCCCAGATTTCCCCTGCATGCTAGTCAGCTCCCAACAGTGTAACAGGGTAGGGTCTACATCAACCGCAAGGGCTTCCCCTCCATCAACTGCCAGGTCGTGTGCGATGCCCAACACATAATAATGAATGTGTATGCTGGCTGCTCTGGAAGCTATCATGATTCCCACATCTGGCATCTGATGCAGCTGTACCACAGATTTGCCAATGGGGACATCCCTTATAGCCACCTAGTGGGGGATGCTGGATACGCACTGGAGCCGTGGCTGATGACACCCATCAGAAATGCACACACATCCCCGAACAAGAAATCCATAATGAGGTACATGCACAGACTAGAATTATAATAGAGCATGTGTTTGGGATGCTCAAGTCATGGTTCCGGTGCCCGGATACATCTGGTGGAACCTTGCAGTACTCACCAGCTACAAGTACCCAAATTGTCATCATATGTGCCATGCTACACCGTATGATCCAGTGGAAACAGCTGCAGCAGGAACAGCATGGGGCAGACCCACACAGCCGAACAATAGTCTCAGCCAGCAGGACACGTGTAGACAAACACAAACAAAGACTGTGCTATGGCCTCTAAATGATGCCTATGGGTAACCTCCCCCACCAGGTCTACACAGACAGAATACAGCAGGTCAGGCAGTGGGATGTTAGTTCTGAAGGGTAGGAAGTCAGAAACTAATATGTAGATCAATCAAAGCTAAGGCCTGTAGTACACTGATATGCCTCTAGTCAGCATGATAGGTTAAAAACACAGAATGAAATGGAGTACCTGACATACCAGTACAGTCATAGCAAATGTGTGCAAGTGTCAGATGTGCCCCCGCATCCTACGTAGATATGTAAAAACAGTCAGGTGTGCCCCCCAATCCTGTTTAGAAATGTAGTAACAGTCAGGTGAGCCCCCCCAATCCTGTGTAGAAATGTAGTAACAGTCAGGTGTGCCCTTCAATCCTGTGTAGAAATGTAGAAACAGTCAGGTGTACCACCCACAATCCTGTGAAGAAATGTTAAAGCAGTGATATGCCCCCCCCCAATCCTGTGTAGAAATGTAAAAACAGTCAGGTGTGCCTCCTCAATCATGTGAAGAAATGTAGAAATAGTCAGGTGTGCCCCAGCAATCCTGTGTAGAAAGGTAGAAACAGTCTGGTCTGTCTCCCCACAATCCTATGTAGAAATGTAGGAACAGTCAGGTGTGCCCCTTTCCCCAACCCTGCGTAGAAATGTAGTAATCGTCAGGTGTGCCCCTGTCTCACAATCCTGTGTAGGAATGTAGAAACAGTCGGGTGTGCTCCCCCACCCCTAATTAGAAATATAGTAACAGTCAGGTGTGCCCACCCAAACCTATTTAGAAATGTAGTAATGCTCTGCTGTGTCCTCCCCAAACTGATGTACACACGTCGTAACAGTCAGTTGTGCCCCCCCCACAACCCTATGTAGAAATGCAGTAACATGTATGTGTAGGTATAATACCAGTGGAACACAGATGCGCAGAGGTGGCCAAGGTAGCAGGATAGGTTGTAGCATCTGCACAATATGCATATATGTGTATGTTAGGTTGGTGTGTGTTTCATATTGTGTGAGAGTGGTCAGTATGTATGCATGTTGAGGTAAGACCTGGTGGCTATTGCCCACTACTGCTGATGACAGGGACAAGTCCTCACAACTGCAGTGCCAAAGACAATACTCACCAGTATAACACATGTTAGCAGTAAGCCTTTGTAAATGTATGGTGGTGATATGTGTCACCATTGGAAAGACTGACATGGCATGGCTGTTGGGCTAGATATGCAAGCAGTACAGAGGGGAAATTACCCCAGACATACAGTATATATTGTGTCACTGTGAAATGGACACACCCTTGTAATTGCACATATAGGTATGCATTACATTATCTGGTCCTGTAGTAGGGGTTACCGGTGTTGCCTGCCCAAACACTAGCAGATCACAATGGAGGTAGGACTGATGTATAGGGAAACAGCTGATGTACCTTCACATGCAAGCATAACTGGAATGCCCAATGCATATCTGTGTGTCAGATGCAAGTAGTGTCCATAGTACACATGCACCCAGCTCACGCAAACACTGCCCACAGGTACCTCTCTGGTTGTACCCCTGCTGTGGGGAATGGGTACAATATGTCCCCACCTGTATATGGCAATAGCAAAAGAATGCAGAATGCATGCAATGCAGGTGTTCCATGCAGGTGTGTCGCTAGCTGTAGGTAGCACCCTGTCAGCATCCACACCACCTGATCAAGAATAATAGAAGGTATTGGCATGAACACCTAGCACACCTACCCTGTCACCCCAGGGGAGTATACTGTATGGTGGTCTGAGACTGTAGGACTGACAGATTGCAACGGTCTACAAAATCTGGCTCACATCAACACCTAATGGCCCACAGGCCTCTGCAAAGGACTTTTTAGGCTAGTCACACTCACTACAATTCAAATGCCCTACTTTGGCAAGGCTGCTGATGTCATTCACTGTGAAATACACCTTTCAGAAAACTGTAGCCCTGTAATCTTCATGGTGTGCCTATAACTGCGTACTGCTGTAGTGTGATAAAATAGGTAGGTAGGAGTTTTAATCCCAGACATGGTAACTGTGTGTGTGTCTTTGTCTTTATAGAGAGCAATTCTTTTTAGGCTAGTCACACTCACTACAGTTCAAATGCCCTACTTTGGCAAGGCTGCTGATGTAATTCACTGTGAAATGTATCTTTGGGGAAAGAGCACTCCAGTAATCCCTGTGGTGTGTCCTATAACAGTTTCATGCTGTAGTGTGATATAGAACTCTGGCAGTGGTTCTCTTTGCACACATGGTAGTTGTGGGTATTTTGTGTGTGTTTCTATGCCTGTGTAGGGAGCAATACATTTTAGGCTAGTCACACTCACTACAATTTAAATGCCCTACTTTGGCAATCCTGCTGATGTTATTCACTGTGAAATACACCTTTGGGGAAGGAGTACTCCAGTAATCTCCATGGCAGTCCTATAACTGCTTAGTGCTATAGTGTAATAAACTCATTAGGTAGGAGTTCAAATCCCAGACATGACAGGTGTCTGTGTTTGTAATTAGTATCCTATGTGGAGGTGGTTGTGAGTGTGTAACAACTGGATTCAATGTGGAGTGGGTTTTGCAAATTTCTTATATGGTGGTCCCAGTATATATCATAATGTCCATCATACAGGGATAACAGATGTGAAATAACCAAGAGGTTGGGGTGCAAATCCATACCCCTACATGTGACATCAAGGCCAGGCAAACAAAGTGAGCAACCCTAGTATTACCCAGAGAGCACTTTCAACCCATGTCTCATACACACACACACACTTGCCTAGGCAACAGCTGCTATGTTGGTAGTACCCTGCATATTGTCCACTGATAGTAACCATGGTGTGATTACAGTGGGCTACAGAGGGCATGACACCCTGTCCATCAGTCCAATAGGCACGTACATGCCGACAGTGCACCTTCCCCATGTTCCCCACTTGACACCTGCAACACCTGTGGTGCTATCAAATGTGACCCACAAAGGACATACCATGCCTGAAAAACATGCCCTGTATGGACAGATGCCACTGACACCAGGGAATACTGGTATCATGCTATCAATGTAGGTGCAGGGTCAATCTGCCATCCCTTAACAGTTCCCGCCACATGAGGCCAGGACTGGCACATCTGATGATAACAATCTGTGTACACAACATGGGCCAGACATCCCAGGTACAGTTCCACATGTCACTGTACATGCATGTGGGAGGTGTGCACATCCCAGACATCATCCATGTCATGGACTAAGGAACACATACATGGCAAGCAGTGCACAGCATTGGCCACACACAATAGTCACCCAGGTGACTGGATGGTGAATACAATACCCACTTGTGTGGGCAAATCCAGACACTACACCCCTGAGACACAATGCAGACCATTGTCATGTGGCATGATGCCAAGGTATATCCATTACCAGCCTTGTATAGTTATCTGGCACAGTCAACCACTACACACCCATGAAGCAATGCACCCATGCATGTCAGTACTGACACCCTGTGTCTGTGTGTGCGTGTGTGTGTGTGTGTGTGTGTGTTGTATGATGTGTATGACTACATTCAGACTCACTACAACCCCCAATGGCATACTGAAGCATGCTGTATGATGTCAGACACCTCCACATACCCTTTGCCCATATAACCTCTGTATGACCCCTGTGGTGCATGTGATACCTGCACAGTAATGTGTTGTGGCAGTCTCATTAGTAATGAGTTGTATTCCTGGCCCTAACAAGTGTATCAATGTGTGTGCGCCCATGTGAGAGTGTGGCTGTGCTGACGCTGGCACCTGTTCATGCAGACAGGCATGTGTACTACACCTACTGTATACCTACCATATCCATGTTGCAGATGTCACTCACCATCACATATACGTTTTGAGGGCTCCTCAACATGTACCCTATGTGGCGCATCCAATAACTGCATAGACATGTGATAGCACTACATAGTCATCAAGGGTTTGGTACCCTGCACTGGTAGGTGTGTGACACAAACATGCTTAAGGTTTACTCTCCCACCCCTTCCTAACTTTTCTTTGCCTCTGTCTGCCTCTCTCACTCCCTCACTACAACTCCCATTGGCATACTGATGCATGCTGTATGATGTCAAACACCTCCACATACCCTTTGCCCATATAACCTCCGTACGGCCCCTGTGGTGCATGAGATACTGGCACAGTACTGTATTGTGGCAAACTAACTTGTTAGGAAGTGCATTCCTGACCCCTGCCAAGTGTGTCAATGTGTTTGAGTCCCTGAGAGAGTGTGGCTGTGTTGACGCTGACACCTGATAGCAATACATATTCAGTCAGGGGTTTGATACGCTGTACTGGTAGGTGTGTGACACAAACATGCTTAGGTTTTACTCTCCCACCCCTTCCCTGACTTAGACTCCCTCTCTGGTGGATGTGGAGAACTACACCTGCTTTGCTTAGACAGCAGCATGTGTTTTGAAAGTGATGCTCATGATCAGCTGATGGCCTCTGCACGAATCGCAGCCCTCCTCTAGCTGATTGCATGTGGAACAGCTGTGGTAACATTCCCATAGCCAATTGCATGGAAACACACTCCAATATCTAGGAACATCCAGTTGGTGATGGGCCTTTGCATTCACTGTGAGCAGGAACTTGATCTGTTGTTTGGCAAACAGCATCTGAGATGGATTGGGGATTTACCTCTAACAACATACACTGTGGAAACAGGGCAACACACAGGAGGGGATGTGCCTGACCTGACTACAGACTGTAAGTGCTGCTATACTGCATTTGGAGTAATGTTGGTTTAACAGGGTGTGTGCGGATATGGCTGTCTTACATGTTTTAGTACCTGCCATGTCAGTGCTATGTTTATGAGGAAACACTCATCTGTAGGATCATCTACGGACTGGGCAATGTGTGGTACCTTTTGTTTCATGTGTTACCCACAGAGCACCTATCTGTGAACTGCAGAAGGTAGTGTGAGGATTGCTGTCTGTAGATGGTGACAGCCGTGTGAGTTACTGACTTCATATCCCTCATAAGACATATGTTGCAACAAACCCTGTAACAACAGTAAATGTATGAGGGTATCACGGCAACATGTCAATATTGGCCCTATGTATGTGCCTCCAGCCACAACTCTGTCAATATTTGTACATATGTCATGCAGTAAGAGGTGCATATCATATGTGCTTTACACCATAATTAGTGACATCATATCTGATAAGCCAGTGAAATATCAGACTGCTACACATGCTATGTATAGTAGGGGTTATATTTTACAACATAACCTGGACATTCTGTGGTTGTGTATACAGTACTGAGGTCTGTGTATTTATGATGATTGTTGACAGTGTGTGTATATTGTTAATATGTACTTTGGCCTGTGTACAGACTGAGGTAGATGTCATTGTTCTTGGCCCTGTTCTATCTGATGTTACATGCTGCTACACTGTATGTTACTCTATCAGTTTAGATGTTTCTAGGGCCATACACATACATGTCCCATACCACAGACAGCCATCAAACCACACTGTGTAGCGGCCCAGTATATGTAGGGTTAGTGTGTGAGTGGCACATATGAGGATGGTGTTGAACAGATAGTTTATATACTGTAATATTACGCTAGCTTACCATATGTGGCTGCGGCTGTGTTCACATTTTTTGTGGTTATGCACTTTCACACAGGGGTATCATACTCTGTGCTGTGACATGCCTATAGAGCCCACTATATATGCTAGTACATGTGCATTCCCCCATAGGAAATGTAGACCAGTGTTGAGCCAGTCTGTAGCCTGTGCAGTGCTTTGTTACATGCCTAGCAGCTTAGTCTACTTACCCAGTGAGGTGTCATATCTAGAAACTTGCCAGATGTACTGCTGCTGGGCCACCATAACAGTCATGTATGTCAGACATAGAAGTGGGATGCTGTACAGATGTACGTCAATATATAGTGGGTAGTACGTGGCCATGGTACCTCTGTACCAGCGGTTATCATGTGTCAGGACATACAGGGGTGTGTGAATGCATAATCTATGGGGGCAAATGTATACCAGTAGTTACGTGTTATACCCATCTACATGGCTGTTAACATCCACATTGTTAGGCTTGGTCCACATGTCTAGCACTAAGGGGTTCTGTATATACCTCTGGACTGTCCAGATTATGTCAGACTGTCCACATATATTGGCCAATATCTCTGCTGTAGTCCACAGGAGCATTACGTGCTAGCAGTGGCACTGTACTATGATGTTCTTAGGATGTCTGTCAGTAGCCAATAGCGCACATGTTAAAAGCAGATGTGACCTCCCACACACACCATGACTGTGAAGACAATCCCTATTACAGTACAAATAGTCTACAAATATACATGCTATACATACCTAACAGCCCCTTGCACTATGAAGTTGGGACTATAGGGGCTGAGGTAGGGTTACACTCCATGTTCAGGACATATGATAAAAATATATGTATATATAATTATCCAGATATCTATATAGATATATACACATATACATGGCAACATACATAGATGGATATGTATATGTACATAGATATACATATAAACACTCAGATATATACATATACAGAGCAATATATGTCTAAACATATAGAGATAGGGATACATATGCACATATATGTATGGATATCTACATATATATTGACAGTAGTAGGTATATCAGAATAGATATGTATGCACATATAGTTATAGATATCTACATATATCCCAACATAACTAGGCATAGCTGTACACAAAGCTTGTGCAAAAATATACATATCTCTGTGTGTGTAATATATGTATATCTGTATCTGCATATATGTGTCTGTGTATATATATCCTAGGGGTGTTGACTGCTTCCACATTGTACATTCCCTGTGGGAGCCAGACTGTACTGCATAATATGTTACTGATAACCAGCCTGACATTATACAGGTGGGATGGAGTACTGTTAACATCTTGTGCCCATGTTGTGTCAGGTCCTGGTTATGGGATCTACGACAGTTGGTAGTTTATTGCAGGGCAGACATGTTTGGCTGGGGGGGCACCTATTCATACAAGATACATATTGTTTTGGCCTCTCTACTCCATTAATGGTGCATGTGGACATATATGTTTTTGTTATGTTTCCATTTTTATCTACAGATGTATGTCCGTATATACCTATATAGAAATATATATCTGCTTACATATATATAAATTGCTGTATATATATATATATATATATATATATATATATATATATATATATATTGTATACATACATATATATATATATATATATATATATATATATATATATATATATATATGTATATATAGACATATAAATGTTCGGTCCAAAGGAAACACAAACCAAGAAAAACAAATATGAGGTATCCAGACAACCACTCAGCAGGTACTCGTAATGACAGTTTATTGGGTTCTCAATAAAACCACACTCAAAACACGATAGTCCACAGATTATATAGATGTACACATATATATCTATAGATGTATGCATATGTATGTATATGTGTTTATATATATATATATATATATATATATATGTGTGTGTGTGTGTGTGTGTGTGTGTGTGTGTGTGTGTGTGTGTGTGTGTGTGTGTATATTTCTATACATTCATATATATATATATATATATATATATATATATATATATATATATATATAGATATCTACACATATAGATATGTTATATCTATTGAGATGTTAATATATATGCACACACATACATCTACATGTTGAAATACATTCCCTGCACTGTTAAATGACTGGGCTGGATGATATGTTTGTGAAAACATCAGGGTTATGTATATCTGACATGGTTTAGTGGTAAATCATTTTGGCTATGGTATGCAGAGGCCTGGGTTTGAGCCTTGCAGTGGCTGTTTATTTTGTTGCTGGGCAGAACAAGGGCCATTAGATACAGAGTGATTAAGGCACTTTTAAGCAGTTATAAGCGGGTTTGCGTGGGTTTGCGCAGAGGTAAGCACTGCTAACTTCCAGTTGCAGTTTCTTATACTCAGTTAGCTTCTAAATTGCTTAACCTGTGTAGGCATAGCTTACCTCCATGCAAACAGGCTTAAAACCACTTACTAATGCTTAAAAGTGCTTAGTCCTGCTTGCCCCCGCACTAATTTCTTTAAAAGAAAAGAAAAAAGGGTTGATAGGAAAGTGGTGAAAAAGGGGCACAAAGAGGGAAAGACAGTAGGGAAAATAACAAGAGATGTGCAGGAAGGGTGTAGGGAAGATCCATAGCTGCCCATTTATTCTACAGCAACACCTGTGCATATACACTGAATTTGGAGGTAGATTTGGACACTCAAACCCCTGAGAGAGGGGTTAGGACAACAATAATATGTTGTGATGCCAATTAGACCAGATTACATGTGTCCAGTGGACATGTGTGAGACATGGACAGCTATGTATGGGGCGCAATGTTTTTTGGGGAACAGATTAACCTTTTTTTTCAGGTGAGAGTGGGATGTTGGGGAGGGATAGTAGGTATATTTGGGGAGGTAGGTTGGGTAGGTTAACAGACAAGACAAACAAGATGCATACAGTACAGTATATGACACATGTGGGGGGGGTAAACACCTTGATGGGGAGGGGTGTTGGAAAATTGGAAGTCCATGAGCCCCCTAGTGGAAACAGTGGGACTGAGATCCCCACCCATGGGCAGTCACCACTTCATCTTCACAGCCCCGAAGGTGGCTGTGATGGGGGCAGAGTCACAAAGCCAGGCCTACCCTCTATTTGCGACACACGGCCCTTGAGCTGGTGTAGCAGACCTCCAACCTCCCTCCCTCCCTCCGGACCTCACTACACACCACAACCTGGACCTGACGACGGATGACAGGTTCCTGTCCGTGCCCGCTCCCAGGGGGGGATGAGCCCCATCCCCTGAGGTGGTTCCACTCGAAGGTGGTGCAGGACCAATGGATGAGAAGGATCCTGGGTTTGGCCCCAGACATGCTGGTGCCTGGTGCCATGGCCAGCTGAGGTGGGACAGGTGGGTCCACTGGGACCGGCCTTCCCAAACGTGCTATAGTGTTTAGATTTTATCATATGTGGGTTAGTAATATTCAACACATTCCAGGGTTAGGTATAACAGCATGCATAGATATTCCCATTAACCCAGACACCAGATATGGAACAGTTGCATAGCAAATGGAACACATGCATATATGGGACCACAGTGGTAATAATAACACATGCAAGTACATTGTAGGCATCATGCCACCAATGCTGGAATAATTCAATATAGCACATGCATGGAAACAAATTTATATATATATCAACCAATAGGTTATAATCAGAAGAGTGGAGTCATTACATACCGGTTGAGGTGGGTACGTAGTTTATTGTTGGAGATATGGGGGGAGATGTCAATTAACAACTAGTATATTCCTGTAGTCCACATTACTTTTCTTGTCAGTGCTGTTATCTGTACCTTACATCTATTACTACACTACCTTATAACCTTAGTTTGGACAGTGATATGGTTGTCGTCATCATTATACATTAACTGGTTTTACCTACAGTCTACACCTCTTACCTGGTATACCTGTGAAGGGAATGTTTGTTAACACTAACTTTCTACACATACTCCCAGATTCCGGGTTGATGTTGTGCGCATAGCTATCCAAATCTTTCTGCACAGACACTGACCATGTCTTGACCACATGCAGGTGTACCGGAACATATCTAGACTATTGCCCTCTTCAACCTTTAGTGACGTACCATTCACATATACATGCCTTCATACACAATTATATTATGTACCACAGTGTGGGTGACAGTGATCAGTGATATTTTATTATTCAGAGCAACCTCAACACTCACAGTTCCATACAATACCAGAGTAAACAGCACCAGTACAGTATCAAGGTTTTTATTTCTTTGCACAGTGTTCATATCCGACATACCTGTGGGAGCTAGGTTTGTTAGCACTACCTGAATGTTGCCACACCAAGTTCCAGATTACACATTAGTATTATGCACATACATCTCACTCTGTTACTGTACACACTCTAGTCACAGTGTGACAACATGGGGGTGTAGATAGAACATACTTGGCTTATTACTCTCATAACAGCTTCGGGAGTTGCTAGAGTGACAGGTTTATTCTCATAGATGTGTAACAATCAGTTGTATTCTCTGTTTGCTCCCTAAACATCTGTGATCATCTCACAGACTTACCAGGGGGACAGGGTGGCAGGCAGCAGATATGGGTCCATATACTGGACATTCTGGTCTTATCTGTACAGTTGTAGGGTATGATTCTGTATGCAGCCTATTTCCACTCCCAGGATTTATGCCATGGGTGTGTCTCCTACAACTTAAACACTGTCCATCAGAGTTGTGTGTGCTATATAGATATTGCTGTATAGCTCCTATCTGCTTTCTGTCTTATAATTCTCCTGTGGTTTTGCATTCTGACCTTGTATTACAACACTCTTATGCAGGATTTCCTAGACAGTTATATTTTGTAGGGCAGTGTGGGCGACAGTGATAAGTAATAAAGCAATAACAGATGACGTGGTGTGGTATATTGAAGATTTACCCACAGTTGGTGTGGTTTAATCATGAGGACTAAGCCCGAGTGATAAAACAAAGGCAACCGTGGGTAAATCTTCAATATACCACAACCACAGAGTCAGTTATTGCTATTATACAATGACATTATTTAAGAAAAAAAATACTTTTCTTAAATAATGTCTTTGTATAACAGCGGATTACTGTTCTTCTGCCAGTTGTGGCATACTGCCTCTTCATTTTGATTTACTGTGCATGCATATGGGACTTGCGTTCCCATGCATACCCAGTACATCAATGCTTTGAAATGGAAGCAACAGAGTAAAGAAAGTCTCCATTGCTCCGTTTCCTCTTATTTTTTTTTTTTTACTTGTAAAAAAAAAAAAAAAGTTTTGGGGCACTTTATACCAATGGAAAAAAAGACTGGGTGACCGTTTTCCGTTGATATATTGTGGGATTTACAACGGGCATGCTGGTTGGGCTGGCCAATCATTTTGCATTTTTTGGAATATTAATGGGGGGGGGGTCATTGTATAAAACCTTATTATTCAGAGCAACTGCATCAGTCACATTGCCATACAATACCAAAGTAAACAGTACCAGTACAGGACATCATTCTTGTATTTCTGGGCACAGTGTTGATATCTGACAGACCTGTGGGAGAAATGATTGTTAGCACTACCTGAATGTTGCCAAACACAGTACCAATTTCCACATTACTATTATGCACATACATCTCACTCTGTTACTGTACACACTCTGGCCACAGCTTGGCAACATGAAGGTGTAAATGGGACATACTTGCCTTCTTACTCTCATAAGTTTTGGGGAGTTGCTAGGATGTCAGCTTTGTTCTCATAGATGTGTGTCAATCAGTTGTAGTTCCTGTTTGCTGCCTATACATCTGGGATCATCCCACTGATTTCCCATGGGGTCAGGTTGACAGGCAACAGATATGGGCCAGTTTACTGGACATTCTGGACATATCTGTACAGTTGTGGGGTATGATTCTATATGCAGACTACTACCACTGCCAGGATTCAAACCATGGCTGTGTGTGCTAAAAATACAACAGTTCACATCTCAGTTGCATGTGCAATTCAGGTTTTGTTGTCTGCCTTTTCCATGTTTTCTGTCTATGTGTCTCTCAGTTGTACTATATGTCCTCTGGGGATTACAGCAGTCATATACAGGCATTCCTACACATTCTATTTATGGTGCACAATGTGGGTAATAGTGCTTAATACAACAGTACTATTACATGTTTGCATATCTACATTACCATAGGATACCAGAGTATACACATGCAGTCCAGCAGTTAGAACTTTATTGTGAGGTGTTTATGCTTTTATTTACATACAAACTATATGAGACTCTTCCTGACATATTCTCTGGTGTATCCAGTACTTGCCTTAAACAATACAGGTTTTATACAGGCAATCAATGTACTAATACTTTTAGATTTATTTCCTGTGACAGTACATGCAAGAGTATTACTGACCTGCCTCGCATTGGAACCTCTCCAGGCAACTTCCATGGGCCTCCTGGTTCACGGCCCACTTACATGCAGCTCTGGAGGACATAAGAGGAATATTTAGTCATATTCATGAGCTGGCTATTATTACACATATACTGTAGTGATACTTGCACACAGCTGGGACATCCCCTGCCATTCTAGCCTCTTGGATCCACTGCTCCAAGAGGTCTCCCTTACGCCACTTCAGGTTAGCATAGTGATGCCTTACCTGCTCACCAGTTTGGGGTATGCCAGTGACACTGGTGAGGTGACAGGCACGATGGTCCCAGGCTTCCACCTTGTATTGGGAACCCTGGCACTGGCCCTGCAGCAGTCGCTGCTCATGGTCTTTGTCAAGGAGTCCTGCCATGACTCTGGACTCCAGGATGCACCAGCACTGCACCCAAAAGCACACTCCCACTCCCCTTCCTGACATGGTGCCTGCAAGGGTAAGCTACAACCAGTTATGAGATGTATTCCCACTTTTTGGGTTTAAGTAGGGCCAATTTCACACACTTTACCGTGATTGGACAGTTTTGAAAAGGCTAGGCTATGGGCAAACCTGCTTACCTAAGGTTGGCATTGTTTAAAGGGGTATACTACTGAACACAATGAGTTAGCTGGCCTGCACATTGCTTACACCTCCTAAGCTGGCCTGTGCAATGCTTAGCATTGATTACATTAGACTTTGCATTATATTTTCTTTTTGGCATTGATTTCTTATTCATTACATCTTATATATCTGCCTGGTATCCATGATTCATGTGTATAAATACTGTCTGGGGTCCTTGTGTTTTATTGAGGACTTCAAGACTCTATTACAATTACACCTCACTTTTGGGCTTACTGCTACACTGCAGTTTACATATTTATGTTATGTAGTGGGTTATGGAACATAGTACTGCATATTGATTCCTTTCATTGATTTACTTTAATTTTACTATGGTGAAGACTTGTTTGGTGATACCTCAGTCTTCTGTATTTTTGTGATGGCTTGGTGGTTAACTACTGTGATTATAGTGCATAGGGTCTTGGGTTCAAGTCCTGCAAGGCTGTTTAGTTTGTTGCTGGGCAGAACAAGGGCCATTGGATACAGAGTGATTAAGGTACTTTTGAGCAGTTGTAAGCGGGTTTACATGGGTTTGGCGAGGGTAAGCAATGCTAACTTCCGGTTACATATGCTCACAGAGAGTTAGCTTCAAAATTGCTTAACCTGTGTGCGCATTGCTTACCCGCACACAAACAGACATAAACTCACTTACTAGTGCTTAAATAACCTTACTACTGCTTATTGGTGTTTACACTTGCTTACTAGTGCTTACTCCTGTTTACAATTACACTGATTTGGACAGTTATATCTCATGGTTCTTGGGAAGGTGGGGGATTTGGAAGCTGTATGGAGTTATCATTCATTACACATTCTACCTTCCATTTGTATCCATGCTTCCTGTGTACATATACTGTATGGGGCACATGTGCTTATCTGGGGACTTTGCAACATTATGACACTGACACCTCACATGTGCATTTAATGCAGTACTCCATTTCACAAATATATGTTATTTAGTGGGTTATGCAACAAAAACATTGGTCATAACATGATTTGCCATGGAAAATGGAACGTGCTGTATTAGGACTCAAACCGGGAACGCCTGCTTGTAAGATGAATGCTCTGCCCACTACACTATTGCTATATTGCTTCATTTGCATATATCTTCCTTGTTATCCTCTTCAACCATTTAAGCTGCATTAACCGTAGCTAAACAATGGGCACACCCGCATGCCTACGGTTAGCTTTAATCAGATTGTTAATAAAAAAAAGGGTTTTTTATTTTATTTGTATTCACTTGCTGTTGTACATGTGGAGGAATATTACTGGGGATATGTGGACACCTATGAGCGGTCTCACTCATTTTTTTTGGCCTTTCAGCTGTTCTTCATTGCAGGGTCATGTATTTTCTGAGAGCTCTGCTCTCAGACATGCCCCCTGCACTCTTACATGCTCCGTGTAAGATTAGGAGCTCAGGCAGCACGCCTTCATTAATATTCATGGCGCGCTGCCATCCTGCTCCTAAATAGCTGCTTCCGTGCAGAACTAAGCTAGTCCTGCACGGAAGAATAATAAATCCGGGGGTATGTTTCTTTAACAACTATGTTAAATGAGAGTGGACTGAAACACTGAATCCATTACATTTTTATTACTTTACTTTTTAAATAGTTTATTGGTTTAGTTAATGACATAATTGTTATGTGCACAATTTTACTATTTAATAGTGTTTGATATGTTTTCTGTTTTCATAAAACCTGATGAAACAGTTGTAAAAATGTGTTATTAACATTTCAATAAAGAGTCCTTTATGCTTGGTGTTTAGAACATCTTTTCATGGACTTTGCTGTTTAGCTTGCTTATCACTCAAAATTTACCAACTTTGCCTTTCTTTTGGATTTACATTCAGAATCTCTTGTGCAAAATTTTTTTAATATCGCCATCTTAAAACCTAATAATACTGATGGTTAGGCTACCTAAATCGTGTTTATTGACCAGTGTTTCAATTAATGACTTTGTCCCAGCTTTCACTTGTTCTGTGATCATCCAAGCACTCATCAGATGTACTTAACATTTCTAATCATCCACCTACCAACTCCAGCATTCTACTGACTGCTAGACTAATGAACTGCAAAAAACAGAAAAAAAAAATAAAAAGCCTAATTTCATAAATCTGCCTAGTTCTAAATCAGTAATTTTGCCAAGCATTTCAAGACTTATATGTATATTCCTAACTTGTTTTTATTACAGTATTCAGTTCTGATAAAATCAATAACAACAATATTAGAGCAATGCTTGCAGCCATCCCAAATCAATCAGAATGCATCCAGCTTACTTAGGCAGGGACATCTGGTAAGTAGGTGGAAGCCATTTAAAGTGAACTCGGGCTCAAGCCTTAATGATCCCTGTCTTATCCTACCATATTTCCCCTGTGTGCTGTGTTTTCCTTACTTTGCAGTAGTTCACCTCAACCTTATTCCTTTTTCATCAGGAAAGGGATTCATTCTATTTTGTTTAACATTTTAATGCACATTTATTTTGGAAAATTGATGCCTGTGTTGATTAAGGCACCATGTGTGTAGCGCAGCAATCTTTAACTCTCTTCCATTCTTCTTGAATAGTTAAGGTATAAATTAGTAATCCTTCCACTAGGTATACCATTTAATTACAGATCCCCCAGATTTAATTAAATATCCCTCTGCTACCACTCTTCATTTGATACGCTAAAATTGTAAGTCTCACTGCTAGGTAGTCTGAAAATGTTCTAACCCCATTATTTCAACTTTCTGCTGTGTGCTAGCAAATAGGTAAAACTAGCTAACTTTTATCTCAAAGGCCAGCTTTAACATACTAATTTCTGTTAATCATGGGGCCACAGTCTGTCCTTAAGTCTTCCATTGCAGCCTATACATAGGCACTATGAGACAATTTATGAGGCAGTTAACAAGCTCTCATGCTTATGAATTCAGTGTATTTCTGACCCAAACTTATTTTACATATCAGAGATGCAGTTATTTCTAAATCTGGAGGCTAGCCTCTCAACAAAGCATACTTTCAGTACCCTCATGGTGTCAGTACACACATTCACCCAATGCCAACACAACACTCAAAAAAACAGGGCTTTCCTATTCTTATGCACTTAAAGATCTCAACCCAATAATCAAAAAACTCTGGGCCATTTACCTGATACACATTTCCTTCATCAGCACAAAGGTAGTCTTCCACTCATACTCACAGAACCATCAAGCACAAAGAATGCCACAAAGGTTCCTTAGCTGACTTCATAAAGCCCTTAAGGTCTAGTCACCCAGCATTTATTCATGGAAATGTCCTAGTTATATCTGACACCATTGTGAGACACATAGATTCATCACTAAACTGAGTAGGGAGGGAAAGAAAGACAGTGAACTCTCAGATGCTTGGAATATGACACACTACCGGGTTTCTCAAGTTTCATTAATCCAAGTAATAAAGCAACCATGACCATGCTGGTGTAAACAACATCAGATGCCCTTGCTTGGATTATATGAAGAGAGATGTGATGGAGCTCTCTCAGTATGTAGAAGATACTGGTGTGCAGTTCGTATTGTGTTGCATCCTACTTTTTTTGAGAATGATAACATGATATAAACATAAAGTAATTGACATTAGAAACTGGTTGAGCGTCTAGTGTCTAGTGTCTTTCCAACGGGTTCAATATATGTCTGCCTGGAAGGGCATAGTTGAAAGTCCAAACTTGTTTTTAAGGGATGGCCTATACATCTCCTATTCTGGCTTTTGCATATTGTCAAAAACTTTCTCCACCCCACTTTGTGTGTTTTCAGACAATGTCAGCCAACTGCATTTACCCATAAGTAGCTCTTAAATACAACAGGCCATGCTTCACTTTGCTCTATTTTCTGCTAGAAGGTTCAACAAGAAATTGCCCTCTCTTTAAATATTCTTGTTCTGAGAAAATATTCACATGTTATCAGTGAAACATATTTCCAGTGCATTGATAATGCACTCTGTCTATCAGGATACAACTCCATCTGCTCATTCATACCTGCCACTGAGGGTGGCCCTACAATAGTTGGTGTTGTGCCCATATTCTTCTGCAGTTCCATCAAATACAAATTTACATAACAGAATCATGACATGAAATTCTATGAGTCCTACAAATAACATTCCCTATCATATGCTGGATATCTACAGAACCCCTTTTACTTGTCCTTTTACTAGTCTCACTACCCGCAAGACATATGCAACAAGCTCGTGTCTATTACTATAGAATATAACACTATTATTCCTGGGAGATTTCAATCACACATCTCCAAGCTGTAAGACCTAAGATAACAACAAGTAAGTATGTACAATGCTTCTTACACTTAGCAATGTTAACTCACTCAATGAGATTATTGTCTTCCGTTGATGTAGTCATTACAAACATTGCATTATGATGCACTGTGCATTTAGCTACGACATCTTTTGTCAGATACACACATCACTCTGTGGTTTTCAACAGGAATCAACCCAAATGCCAAGAAATACTACTTTTTTTGCAGTCTGGCTGCAGAAAAAGGCCCAGGGGACCCTTAGCCAACACTGATGCATTTTTACAGAGATCCTGTGCTCATCTCAATGGCCACATTGAGACATCAGTTCTGATCCACCCAAAATGCAATGTCAGCTTTAGGAACAAACCACCTGAGGAAGCCTCTGATATAAACAAATTATATAAGAAAGAAAAACACTCCTTACACTTGATGAAAAAAAACTCTTGAAAACCTCAAATTTCATAACTGGGCTCAATTAATTATCAAAGAACAACAAACTCAGTATCTGGCGGAAAACACTTTAATAATAAAAACACAAACAAAAACAGAGATGAGCGCTTTCACAACTCGTGTTGCTTCTTCAGATCTAATACTCAATGGGCAAGATATTATTTATGGATAAAACAATCAAACCTTTTTTACATATTTAATTAACCTCTTAAAGCCCTAGACCTGAGGGTTGGTTTCAAGGGGACATTTCCATCTAATTCCTTGTCTCTATTTGCTGCAAGTGTATATATCCATTTAATCTTTAGACAGTCAACCTTTGTCTCAGAATCTCCACCCCTTTTAGACTGTCTACATATTTCTAAGACCAAAATTTTAAAAGCATGTGAACCTCCTTCCTTAGCCACATGTCTGGCCAAAGCATTCCTGGTGTCCCCTTTATTTATCACATAAATATGCTCCTTTATACGATCTCTCAAGTGTCTAGCAGTTATGCCTACATAGTAGGAAGCAAATTTGTCACACACAACCAGGTACACCAGATTGCTGCCTTTACAGTTAACATATGCCTTAAAGGTGAACAAGCATCCACTCAAGGGATGTATAAAGGTATTATCACTCCGGATATAACAACATACATTACAACATCCACACGCATGCATCCCACATCTGCCATCCACTGAAAAAAAAAGATACATATATGATGTATGCTTTGTCAATTGTGTATTTTCTTTGTGTGGGTTGCTTTGCATGGATGTTATGAAAATGGCACAGTTTATGAAATGAATGGGGCAAGACCATGTACAAGGTCATGCTCCACTGTGTTGATGATCTTATAACTCACAGTGGAAATTGGTATGAAGTTATATTGTGTACTAGCCAAGATCAAATTTTTTATGAAAAATCCCATAAAACTTAAAAGCACTGGACCTCAGTGTTCACAGTTGCAATAAACAGCACAAGAAAATAGGACAGTTTTGTAGCCTAAATGATGCATATGCTATTCAATAACTTTCCACCATAGATCAGGGCATCTGAGAATATCAAATGACTTAACCTAAGGAAGGATTAACACATTCTGGTATTATGTTAAAGGCACTAAGCTCCTAAACACAGCATTAACTGATCTTTTCAGCTTATGGTTTTATAATACTTATCAGAAAAAGACAAAAATCATACATTTATGGAGATACCTATGGAGATACATATCTCCAGACCTATTGCTATACTATCCCCTATCAAAAAATTGCTATATTATCCCCCCATCAAAAATACTGGAAAAATGCATTCATAAGCAGCTCCTTGAACACCTAATACAGGACTCTTAACTTCTACCCAACATGGTTTTCACTTTCATCACAGCACATCTACTGCACTCATTTATTTCACACAGACCACTGCAAAGTCTCATGACAATAACAAACTAGTCTCTTGTCTTTTCCTTGACCTGTCTAAAGCCTTTGACAGTGTCTCCCATGAACTGCTTCTCTCTAAGCTTACTAATCTTAACCTCTTCTACTACACAATTCAATGGTTCTCCATTTACCTTTCTAATAGATTCCAGTCTGTCAGATGGCTCCCTGCCTATTCCTCATTCCTCTCTGTTCAAACTTGGGATCCTCATGGTTCCATTCTTGGACCCCTGCTTTTTAACATCTTTACCAATAACCTTTTCACTTCCTGCCATCACTCCTGCCAATGACTCTATGATTATATCATGTTTGGGCAATCTCCCCAGCTCCTTACCCTTACTCAAGAGTTTCTCCACTCTGTGGAAAAAATGGCTAACCAGTAATCAACTCCTATTCAACCCTAAGAAAACCAAACTTCTCTTCTTCCTACCAAAATCTCTACAACAACACAAAACATCGTCACTGTTACATCCCTTAATAACACAATTATCTCAGTTGAACCTCATACAAAACCACTTGAGTTATTATTGATGATCAACTAAAATTTGATATCCACATTCAACAAACTATCAAAAAGACACACCAAAATCTAGGATGGTTATATAGGCACAAAAATACCTCACCAATGAAGCTAAGCATTCTCAAGCTCAGGCATTTTTACTGCCCACCATATTTTATGCTGCAACTATACTCACTAGCATGCAATCCAATTTATCAGCTAAACTTGAAACCACCTATAATAAAATTGCTAGGTTCACTGCCAATATTCCCTACCTCTCCCACCACTGCACATCATTAAAACATCTGCGGTGGCTTGAATTCCAGCAACTATTACTTCTTCCTCACCTCCACCTCACTCACTCAATCTTAAATAAACCTTCCCTCTGTCTAGCTCTGTCTACCCTCATATCACTCTCTGCAGCACCGATCAACACCTCTTAGAAATCCATAAACCTAACAAAAATGTAGGTACTGCAAACTTCTATACAATTACTCAGTTGCCAATGCTTTGACTAAACTTCCCCTTTGCTTAAAAACTATCAGTAATATGTATAGCTTCAAAAAACTCTTAAAAGACAACCTGCTTAAATCTTGGTACTGTCCTTGCCCAACTCCAACCTAAACTGCTCTCTCAGCTCCTTAACTTGTACCTTGAATCCTCTCACTACTTCATGTTGCTGTTACATACATATGGTCTCATTATATTTTATTCTACTTTGAGAGACTACTACATACATTTGCTCTTTGTATATTTTGTCTCTCTCTACCTTGACTCTTATAGATATTTAATTTCTAATATGAAATTTGTTTATAAATAATGTGTAACCTCTGACTCTTTTGTTATTGTAAAGTGTAATATAGTCTACTTTGGACTTTACAATGAATTTTATGGTGTATTTTTGTATATTCTGGAGCTTTTCTCCTCGGGCCTCTGCTGAAAAAGGGCAATTTGCCCAGTTTTTTTTTTTCTCAAAAATTTTTTTATTAAATATATAAATAACAAGACAGTTAGAAGTTTTATACATGAACAGTAGGTATAAATAAACATATTTCGACTCATAGATGAGAAAACAATCCTTCAGGAGATTTAACATATTATTAAGTAATAAAGCAATACGCAATATGTACACTATATACAAGTTAGGCAACCTGAAAAAAAAAAAAAAAAAAAAAAAATTTTAACATTAACTATTTATTATATTTAAGACTTTTTCTAACACTAACTTTTTTAATGCTTTTTTTGGACTTCTAACTAAGTGCCTTTGAGCATCAATATATGAAAAAGCCATTTTCTGGAAAGTAACCCAATTTAGTTTGGTTCGATCCAGCCAATTTTGTATTATGTAAAGTTTTAGTAATGAGCAAATAAAAATGATAACATGAATATCTAATTTTGAAAGATGAATTAATGGAATATGAAGAATAGCAAGTTCCCAGGACAATGTAGACTTTTGGTACCCCATTTTCTGCAATCTGACTTTCAAAGAGGTCCATAATCTGTGAGAAAAATGACAATACCATAAGATATGTAGAAGGTCTGCTTGGGGTGAGAACAACATGAACATGATGGGGATTTACTTGGGTTAAATTTATTTAATTTGTATGGGGTATAGTAGGCGTCATTATTAATCATTAATTGTGTATATGATAATTTTTAAAAGGGATAAATTCCTTTGTATATCTAATGGCCAAAAGTTTCTGAGACTCTGACAATTGGGAGTTATAACTTAACCAAACATTTGATAAAAGACAATTATGGTCCATTATTAAGCTATTGATTAACTTATAAGAGTTTGAGAGCATTTTATCTGATGAGGAAAGTATTTTGATAATCGTGTCGAGGTTTTTCATTTGTAGTTCTATGTGGTCTAAACATAAAAACTTGTTTTTAATTATTACTTAGTTGACTAAGGATTGGTGAATAGTTCCAATTTACTTTCAAAATTTTACGCCAATCGGGTAAAGATAAGTCAAGATATTTCAAAACATCTCTAACTTTTAATTTTTTTATTAAAGGATATTTTGTTAAGTTAAAGGGTTTGTTGTCTATCATTATATTTGGGTTTAGATGAATTGGTTGAATAAGGTGAGAAATCTTTTCTAGATTACATAGTTTGAGTAAGGTTTGGAAGGCTCTAATCTTTTGTTTAATTACAGTAGACATATTTTTAATAAATAAACTATCCAAAGAGATAAAAGGAATAGCTTCTGGATTTATATTTTTGAAATGATGTAATTGTACCATAATTTTATCCATAAAGAATGATTTGTATAAGAAATATTCTTGAAATTAGATATGGTGAGAAGTTTATTAGATGAGACAATCAAATAATAGAGATATAGATTAGGAAGGCCTAAACCACCCTTGTCCTTCAAAATTGACAATCTGGAATAGGAAATTCTAACAGATTTAGGGAACCATAAAATTTTGCCAAAGCTTTATTTACAGACTCAAAAAGATTTTGGAATTATCTGATCAGATGATGTGAACTGGTAAAGGAATTTAGGCAGAATGTTCATTTTAATTATGGCCGCCTTTGATAAAAGTGAAAGGTTTAGATGTTTCCATCTGTCCATATCAGATAATATTGAGTTCCATACTTTATTGATGTTATTTTGAAAAGAAGATTTATTATTGTGTTCTAAATTGATACCTAAATATTTTATACTATAAGTAAACTGAAAATGATGATCTGAAAACAAAAATGATTTATGTGCTAAGTGATTTAAGGGAAAGATATGAGTTTTAGAAGAATTTAAAAGATAATTTGAAACCAAGAGAAGTAATCAATGGAGTTTGTTATTTTTCTATAATCAGATAATGGAGTTTGGAAGTAAATAACTAGATCATCAGCGAAAGCTGAAAAATGAATTTTGGTATTAAGAATTCTGGGGACATTATGAAAAGTATTTTGAATAATATACAACAACAAAGGTTCTAAATAAATGTTAAAAGAAAGGGAGACAATGGACAACCCTGTCTTGTTCCTCTGGTAATCTTTATAGGAGAAGAAAATTGACCATTAATGTAAAGTCTAGTAAACATATCTTTGTATAAAACTTTTAAAAAATTTATAAAGAATAAAGGAATATTGAAACATGACATAGTTTGAAAGAGAAAGTTCCAACAGACTCTGTCAAAGGCATTTGATGCATCAATGATCAGAGCATATATAGGGTTTGAATTTTTTTAATGAGATGAATGATAGACTCTAAGGACAGAGTATTATCCCAAGCATGTCTGTGGGACATAAAACCTGATTGATCTAGGGAAATAATTGAGGGTAAAATCCGTTTCAATCTGTTAGCCAAAATAGATGATAAAATCTTAATATCTATGTTTATTAAAGAAATGGGTCTATAATTTATTGGGTCAGATTTTTCTTTATTATTTTTTTAGAATTAGGATGGTTTTAGATGTATTCCAATGAATATCTGAGATATCGTTAACTCTTATATGATTATATACTTTGAGAAGAAAGGGAAGAATTACCAATTTGAAAGTTTTGAAAAATTCTGGAGTAAAACCATCTGGACCAGGAGATTTTCCCAATTTAAGATTATCAATTGAATCCGAGATTTCTTGTAACGATATAGGAGCAGAAAGTAATTTTTGTTGACTATCATTTAATTTAGGGAAATGTAGAGAATTTAAAAGATTTTTAAGTGATTATCATTAACTGAATTAGAAGAACCTGAATATAAATCAGTATAGAGAGAAGTGAATAGCTGAATTATCTCTTCATCCGTGTTATATAATTTATTTTTATAAGATAAAGATGAGATTTTCGGTCTTTCAAAATTAACTTTAATAATTCCCGCTAATAATTTAGAAGGAACCTGGGCCCATTCTGAATATGAGGCAAGTAATTTTTGTTCAGCTAAAGAGAGATTATTTTGGTGAAGCAAAATTAAATCTTTCTGACAGTCGAGAATTTGTTTTTCTATAGTAGGGTCATGATTCAGTCTAAGATGATTTTCCAAGGAAAAAATTCTAGATTTTAAGAACTCCTCTTTCTTAAAGTATTGCTTTTGAAAAAGCTGCTTTACTAATAAATAATCCTCTTAATCTCACTTTACATGCAGCCCATTGTATGTCATAAGGAATGTCTGATGACCCCAGGTTATTTTCCATTTCCTGTAATATTTCTGAACATTGTTTGCAAATATCTTCATTTAGCAGTAAATTATTATTTAAAGACCACTTATTAAAGTCAATTTTATTTTTAATATTAGAGTTTATGTTTAATTTTAGTGAGATTCTTGAATGGTCCGAAAAGAATCTAGGTTCAATGTTAAAATCCAAAATATATTTTGAGATATAATCAGAAATTAGAAAGAAATCCAATCTGGACCACGAACGGTAACACTTGGAGTAATAAGTATAGATATCATTCTTATTTAAGACTTTAACATTGTGAAGTGGATCAATTAAATTATATTCCGTCATCAAATCATTAAGGGCCATAGTAGATTGATAATTATAAGTAACAGTGGAACGGGATCGATCAATTACTGGATTTATTACTGCGTTCCAGTCACCACCCACTATAATATGGTGGTCTTTATAGGATGTGAGAATATTATAAATTTTTAAAATGAACAAATGTTGTGAATTACATGGGCCATATAAGTTTAAGACTAAAAGAGGTTTGTCCAGACCAACAATAGAAGTGGTAAATAAGCACCATCTCCCCTCATTATCAAATTTCTCATCAATAATGTTCCCCATGAAATTTTGTTTAATGATTATAGCTACTCCTCTGGAATTAGATGAGTCACCTGAAGCTACTATCTTTTTGATCCATTTTTTATTTCTCTCTTTATTCCAATCAAGACGCGGAATATGGGTCTCTTGAATAAAACAAATATTTGCCTGTGACTTAAAAATCAAATGAAATAACAATGACTTTTTGGCTTTGCCTTGAATACCTCTAACATTCCAAGAATCCAATATTATATCAACTGGCATATTCAAGGCATACAATCATTATTGATGCTATAAAGGTGAACTCAAAGTAAAAATCCAATAATACTTTAAAAAAGAAAAAAAAGAAAAAGCAGCATTTGAATATGCAATCGGGTCAACAAATATCATTTGCTGAAAAATAAAGAAAAAAATTTTCAAGAGCAATAAAATGTATATTAATATCCTTTATCCTAACCCTAGTGCCTACCCACCAATCACCCTGTGATAAAGGAAGATCAGAAGTGAATAAGATAGAAGTTGTAATTATAAATAATAATAACATCGGATTAATATAAAAATTGCTCAAAGGAAGCCTAACACAAATTAAAACCAGAGTAATACTACTAAAACTATATACAAGACTAACTAAATTCAAGATGTCCAACATACTCAATCCCTACTTGAAATACTAAGCTAAAAGCTCCTATTATTAAGTAAAAATTATAGTGATTAAATGCATTTCCTCAAGTATTTCAAAGAAGAAAAAAATAGAATAAATTTTGATTAACTAAAACAATACGGCATAACAAGTATTACAATTAAAACAGAACATATGTTAGGTAATGTAAATAAATATAAAGAAACCCATCTAATAACACTATCATATATGTAAACAAAACAGTGAGAAATCTAGGGATAGTTGTATCATATGTAAGGTGATGTTTTAGATATACATATATATAAAAAAGCCATAAACATTGCTAAACAGATAAAATCATGCACTATCCAATAAACACTCTTTAATGCTTAGTAACTTTTTCCCAGTAGTCAAATAGACAATAAGTGTGATAAAAAACTCAAATAACTATAGAATGAGCATTTAACTATAGTTCAAATAAAGCATAAACTGTCCTCCAAGCGACCATACTCTAAGAAACAATTCAATATAGATGTAAGCTAACTGTCTAAATAGCAGTAATATAGCATCTGCTCACAATGATATATTATAAATTGAATAGGTTTTGGCGCCATCTAATGTTCAAAGATAAATACAAATAAGAACTATTGGATAGTACCTTAAACTACAGTATGTACACTAGATTAAATGAATATTAATGTACTTTCATATGAATTTAAATAAATTTTAGAATACTTATACTAATGGCTCTGTTAAATTATATAGTTAAACTGTCCTTCTAAAATATAAAAGCAATACAGCAAACAGGATGTAAAAACACAGTGTTCATAAATATACTCATTATAACATCTAAATAGAACAAAAACAAGTAGGCTAAACTCAAAAATCAAGGAGTTTAAATATAGACAGGTAAGTTTAGCTAATAACATTTAAAGATATCCATTCCAAGCATTACATTTGTGTAAAGGCTTCCTATAACAAAACCACCAACTGCAGTCCCTAATCAAGCTTCTGAAAAAATGCATGAATTTCTCAAATGAACAGGTGTACAGTGTAATACTTGTCTATTTAAACATTTTGGCATCTTTCAAGATAACATAAAAACAACATTTTGTAGGAAAATATATGTTCTCTTCTTTACCCATTTTCTGGAATTGTAATAAATGAAACTAACCTGTTCATTTGTTTCAAGAACAATTTCCATCCTAATGCATGAAGGTAACTGCTCGCTTTGGAGCGAGAGAGACATGTATAGGATCGCTGAATGTAACGTGTGAGAAAGACATATTTAAACTTAAAAACATCCTTCGCTTGTGAAGAGGAACACTGTAAATGATAGAAAGTCCTAATAAAACATTCCTGATGCTGAATACATGCTGAAAACAAGCGCAATTGTGTATGCAAAGCTGTCGTGCTTTCGCAACAAATGATGACGTCACCATCCATCTCAGAGAGTCTGTAGTGGGTGCGCGATCATGTAGAACAGCAGCTGAAGCTATGAGCAGAAGATTTTTCCTTCAAGAGTCTCGAGAGGTGTGGTTTCTCCCTCCATAAATCTTATAACTGACACAGGGGACTGTAATTTAAAAGCTTTTAAAAAAAACTAGTATACTGCCTTCACACAAAGCAAGGAAATGAAAGAAACATAACTATTTGACTGTTTTTAGCACTTATAGTAAATCTATAAATCTGGAAAGCCTGTCATAGCACAATATTATTTAAAACTTATCAGAATTAAAACAAAATAAATTCAAAACAAGTTATTGAAGTGAAATAGGATTAGGTCATAACAGACATGTACATCCTATATTATAAATATTGTCTGAAAAATAACACTTTTGTATTCCATTGACAGTAACATATTATGATACAGTGTCAGGAAGCTTTTTAAATGTTTTAAGAAAAATGTCTTTAGCATCTTTGGGGTCTGAGCACACAAACCTTTTGTCATTAACTGTAAAAGACAAAGTATTTGGATAGGACATACGAAATCTTATCCCTCTTTTTATCAAGTCAGCACAATAGGGGCAAGTTTTTGTCTATTTAGTTTAATTTGAGAAGGAAGATCTTGGGAAAAAGATAGTTTGTGAGACTTCCATATGAACTGTTTTTAGTTTTAGCTGTTTCCAGGATCTGGAAAGTATCCTGAAAGTTTAATAACTTAGTATAAATAATCCTTGGTGTGGAAGAATCTTGCTTTGCACGTAATGCTCTATGTGCTCTCTCTACAATTATAGACTTTGAAGATGTTTCACAGTTTAACAATGTTTCAAAGATATTCTTAGTCACAGATAGCAAGTTTTATTGTCATAAGATTCAGGCAAACCACGAATAATGATGTTATTTCTTCGACTCCTGGCCTCCAAATCCAACAGTTTAGCTTGTATATCAGAAATAATCTTATCTTTAGACTTAAGGTCACTTTCCAATGAATCTGTTTTAACTCTAAAGCTGAATTTCTGTTTTCAATCATATCCATTCTATCATTTATTTGCTTTAAAGTTTTACTAAAGTCAGCAAATTGTTCTGAAAAGTTTTGGATAGCACTTTGGATAGGCTTTAATGCTACTTTTAGTTCATCTAAAAGGAAATTTGAATCATTTAAGTCTTTATTACTTACTTTGGAAGTTTCAGTAGGTTGTTTAGATGTCCTTAGTCTTTTGAACTGGAATCTTTTCAGGAGAGAGCATTGAAGAAAATTTGGCCTTTGTAGGCTGAGTCTCCATGGAGTCGGATTTTGTAGCCATGCCCAGAGATGAACTGCAATTGACAGGATTTCAGGAACCAGGAATAGACTGGAGCAGCAGGTGTCCCAGCAGCAGAGAGAACAAAATTGTTCTGAGGTAAAATAAATCCCAGGATAAGAAGTCCAGAGTAAAAAATAATCCAAATTCGTAGTAAAAGATTTATAAAATCTTTTAGTAAAAAAAAATGAGGAAAAAGATTGGTATAAAGTTGTAAAAAAACCAAAAGTTAAATAGCTGTGAGGAGCTCAAGGAGTAGGGACTAAACTAGTCGGCAGCCATCTTGATAATTCGCAATTTGCCCAGTTGGAGTAACCCAGTTAACTAATGTCAGTAAATAATAAGATAAATAAATATCAGATACAAAATAGTAAGAGAAAGCCATTCATTCAGTTACTAATCATTTTTCGTATACTAATTGCCCATGCAGTTTATATGTTATATACATTTTGTATTAAAGTGCTTAAGTAAGGAACGCATTATAAAAATTAAAAAGCAATAAACTTGTTTAATTCATTTGAAAAACTAAGCAAACCCCCTAGGCACACCCTTTTTTTAGGAGTGATCCAGGAGCTCATTATAAAGGACTTGTTCAGCATCATACCGTAGGCAAATGAGGATGGAGACAATCAAAACTTGGACTATGGGAGTTGGACTAAGTTTGTTAGCAGCTCAAATCTGTAATCCTCTGATCTAAATGGTCAGATTGCAGTACCCTGTATGGACAAACTAAAAATTAAATGGTAATACAAAAATATAAATATGAATACATAAATTAATTAATTAACAAATAAAGCTCACTATTAAAGAAAAAAAATAGATCCTCATGTCAGATATGTAAGCAATTTCCTAGTGAAATAGTCATTCTTTGATACCTCATAGAGTCTCATGCTTGAATCAAGAAAGGCATCTGATTTCAGAGAAATGGAGGCAAACATACAAATAATGACATATTATACTATTTATATGAAGTCATTTGAACAGTTAACAGCCCCTGCTCTGATGACCCAAGGGACCTAGCCAGAATATAAGGAAATAGAAGCTCTTTCAAATAAGCAGAACCCAGAGTGTATAAGGCTTGGGCAGTAACTAGAAGGATTTTAGACTATAAATTGGAAGCAAACAGCAGATGGTGAAGATTCCATAGCAAAATAAGCCACTTAACATGGCTGAGAAATACCAGTCAAATAACCTTGCTATGGAATTTTGCACCATACATGGCTGTGCTAGGTTTTCATCTAAACGTCCATGATATAGGGCAATATAGTATTCTATATGAGGGGATACCAGTCGATGAATCACTGTCATATGACAAAATAAAGTCCCAGATCTTAAACTGTTCTTTAAGTGAAATTACATCTGTGTACCAGCTGACACATTGCCTTTCCATTTGATTGCTTCATCAAGAATCATTGATACACTGAGCTGGCTTCATGGCATGGACTGACAGAACCCTGATTTATGTCCCAGGTTACTTAGAATCTATTTCCAACCCAAGCACTGGATGACTCATTAGCAGTGGAAGATAGGAGGGAGTAGCTGATGACAGCTTATCTATCCTGCAAGCAGATAGTCTAACCAGTAAAGTTGGTCACTTCTCTAGGAAGTTGGGACATTATACCATTAACATATGAGTCATAACACATACGAAGACTGACAGGCAATCATTAGTGTGAATAAATATGTGATGACCCACCACAGGACCAGTAATCAAGGAGCCTCAGTCCTCACCACTGGCACCAATGGGGGATGTACACTGGGATGATAACAGTTACACACACAGTGTTTCCAAAAGCAGCTGTCTGCATCAAGTGCAATTTCCCTTAAGAGCACACACAGACCACAGCCAGTCCAGGGCCAGTTTCTGCCTCTTTCTCCAAATCCTCAGTAAGATTCCCCACTGGCACACCTATATAGTTGAGATCTCACCTGAGTGGCCAAGCCAAGACCTCCAGCACCCTTTCTGTCCAATCAGTGCTTCATGTCCTGGCCCAAGTAGCTTACGCACACATTCTTTGAGGTTTGAGTTTTACACACACACACACACACACACACACACACACACACACACACACACACACACACACACCTGGGAAAGCCTGGCACAGGTTTACTAGCTATGCCCCATTTTGACCAGACTATAAGATAGTTATCACTGCCACCAGCCAACTCCTTATCAACTACTTTAAGGCCCTTAACAAAGGGTGTCCAATCTTACTGTGTAATATAAATATTAACACAAATGGTAGACTGACAAAGAGCAAGGTTGTTAGTAGTGGCCCAAACAGTGTCACCAAATAAATATGCAAGTACTCTCAAAACTTAAATATCTCTAGACAGATCAGCCACAATGAAAGGTTTAAATATATTTAATTATAAATAAGAAAAGAAAAGAAAATACTCAGTATAGACTCACAGTGATATCAGAATTCAAAACCACAGGAAATATTTAAAACAGCATTGCAGGGCAGTCTCAAATTAATAAAGAAAAAATATCTAAACTAAGTCTTGCTATATTCCTGACTATATGTAAGAGAATTACTATAACCTAGAATTTACTTATAGAACAAGGCAGATGTGGTGAATGTTTCTTGTTGTTGTCAGGTCCAAGACAGAATGCAGAATGCTCTGTCTCTCTAACAGACTTTTTAAATTAATATCTCAAATATTACTGCTGGGATAGGTGGCAAAATGACATAATTTCTTGTCATCGAACTCTATCCCAGGTGAACCCCCCACTGCTAGGACTGTCAGTATTTAACATTTACATGTGAAAATATATAGACCTCAGATATATGGCAGATACTGGAATTCATAAAACAATTGAATTATTTTATACTTTCAGAAGTAGTAATTAGTTTCCTCCAAAGACAATACAGAAAACTTTTCAGCACAGCCTCTGTGTCTCTGGCCTAGCCTATAAAGTAATTTAATTTCAGCTGTTTTTCTAAAATGTACTAAATTGAGGTTAACCACCTGTATCCCAGTTTCCACTGTTAAAATATATAAATTTAAACAGTTACAATAGTGCATGTACATTTCTGTTCTGTTCCTGTAGGGCACACTCTGGTTACATTTCAAACTGCATTTTGCAAAAATCTTTTCAACACACACTTCTGTACCAGCAGTTTGATCTATACATGCCGTACAGTTGTAATACAGTTGTAACACAAGCATCTTATATAAATCATGTTAATATTCACAAATGATATATAATTATGCACACAATTCCAGATAGCTGTGCTGGCAGTATCTCCCTTTGTCACAATTAGCATTGTGGTCAAAGTGACATGTCCAGTAACAAGTGTGCACTGAAGGGCCTGTAATCATATTCCTCCACTTAGTTATGGAGTATATTTAGGACTTTAAAGACATTAAAGACATAAAGGACATTAAAGACATATAGGGGAAAATCCTAATGGATGCCTGAATGGTGGACACACTCTTGCAGGCCAGAAACAGATGAACCTGATGCTCAGAATGCAATGTCGGGAAAAAAAGAACTATGCCCAAGTCACAGACCAGAGAAAAACATTTCCAACTTATTCTCCCATACACACATTCAATGCTATAAAGTCATAAGGGGTGAAAGTTACTTATTCAATGGTTTGTCTGTAATTTAGTGTAAGTGACAGAATTAAGTGAATAGACTGTAAATGTATGCAGATAACTGGGGTGCTTGTCAATAAGTGTGGTACTATTTGCAAACATTTATTTATGTAAACTGATTGTGTAATAACATTTCAAATACTAGAGAAGGCAAAAATGTAAGGAAATGCAAACAGTTAGGCCCATAATGGTCAGTTCAAAAATACTGCAATCGTAGGGCATAATATTGAGTAGCAGAGAAAATGTTTTATAGAGGGACATGAGAAAGAAGTAAGGCTGTATCGTTTTATAACTGCTGTCCTTTCAGTAACTGGAGTAGTATTCATATTTGATTTTATTATTGTATGTTATCAGTACGGCTGATGAGCCAGCACATTTTATTCAAGGGTGTTTGCTGCTATGATGCATTTATTTGTTTGAATTTTTGGTTATTTATTTTTTTCTTTATTTCTTTACATGTGTTGACTGTGAATGTTCAGCTTGGAAGTTTACATTTTAGTGTAGTCTTGAGGAAGTTCTAGATACTTTAAGAGCATAAAGTCAGTCATTATTAGTTATGTCTTTGATACATTATGAGATAATAACCAATATGATTCTTATTGTACACTGTGACAACTCTGTATTGACAGTAAATAATAATATGATACATTATTGTTGCAAAGGTTGTTTGACAACATCACATCAATGTATTGGTTTCATTGAAGGATGCACTGAAATAGGGAAAACAAAGCATTACTAAACTGCTTATCTATGAATATATGACTGTACTACCTATAGTCAAAAACACTCAAAAGAGAACCTAAATTGATTGATCAAAATAACTGAATGTCAAAATAGACCCTTGCTACTTATATATACCAACTGGAAGGTAAGGGCAAATGTCCAGTCTCCAATGTACTGCAACTTCCTAATAAGTAATGCCAGTGTTCTGTAATCATATGACTGTTCAGTCTCATGTGCCAGCATTACTAGCATTTGATATTCTGAACATTAAATCAAACATCTGTCTCCTGAATATATACCTATATTTTTCTGTCACATGCTTAGAACTGAGTCACAAAGATTCAAACAGTAAATACATTGAATCAGGCAGATTTAAACAAAAAATAAATCTACTTTTTTTTTCCAGGGAGGCTGCGATACTTGCTGCTAATTCTCTGAGATTGCAACACAGTGGGGGAAAAGGGTAAATTACCCACTCGCCATTTTATCAAGATCTTGCACAGCAAAAAAGCCAGTATGCTTGATGAGCTGATTTTTCAGTCAACTGCATTGCGTTTTATGCAGTTCAGTAAGTCAGCTTGTCAATCTGTTGAGTGGAACTCATATATATATATATATATATATATATATATATATATATATATATAATATGTATATGTGTGTGTATATATATATATATATATATATATATATATATATATATATATATATATATATATATACACATATATATGTGTATATATATATATATATATATATATATATATATACACACACACACACACACACACACACACACACACACACACATATATATATATATATATATATGTATATCTACTTTGATTCACTGAAAACTCATTTCACTGAATTTCAATTCACCCTAAAAAAATTGATGAAAGCTCAAAATCACTGAAAACTCATTTCACTGAATCACATTTCACTTAATATAAGTACTGTTGGGCAAATAAAATGTATGTGCCCTTTTCCCCACTGTAGTGCAATCCTGGCGTTAGTATATATAGTTGGGCGAGGTGTCCTTCCTTCAGTTAACTGCCAATATAAGCCAGCATTATCCTCCAAATCCATATCCAGTCTTTCTACCAGGGCCAATAAATACTGAGCTTACATTTTCTGTTTTTTGCAAAAATTCTCTGTAAGTCCTCCAGCATAAACTGAATACAAACAAACTGCAGAGTGCACGGCAGGATATAAACAAATGCATGGATCACAAATTACATCCAACCCAAAGAATCTAGAACTCTAAAATCCAATACATGTCCATTTATTGATTCCACAATAACAACTCATAAAATCTACAATAGACCCAGGATTTTGCCCAACCTTTTTTTCAATGTTGAGGGAAAAACCCTCACATGAATAAATAACCTAAACAATCAACCTTTAGCCAATCATTCCATTAAATCAGTTAAGATAATTCCATCCAGAACCCATTTTCCCATTTTTGCAGAAGGGGTTGGGGCGTCATTTCAACAATGATAATCACCTAGAACCAAGGTTTACACCACTGGGTAGACAGCAGCTTTTGGAGAGACCACAGAAGTTCCTGACCAGGAAAATCCAGGGTCTCAAACAACTATCCTATATTGATAAGCTAAAAGCCCTGTCCCTCTCTACTTAGTCTCATAGAGACTGCACAGAGGTGACCTGTGTCTGACATACAAGTCTGTCTCAGACTCAGCCTTGATGGTGTTGCTGCATATTCATAAGTGAAATTTCACTTGCAACTACATAAAATGTTCAAAATTCATTTAAATCAGGCTTGAGCAAAGACCCTAATTTTACAATCAACTTTCTTTTTAAATAATTTAATTTTTGATGTTTGATTGGCTTTGTATAGTTTCTTAACAACAAATCTATATCCACAAATGAAAAATGAGCTGAAGTATGCTATAAAAAGTGTTTATATAAGGGATTACATTCCTGCTTACACTGCAAATCACTCAAATGAGTGGCTATTCTTAACTTCAAATATTTTTTTATCACCTTCTCTCTCTCTCTCTCTCTCTCTCTCTCTATATATATATATATATATATATATATATATATATATATATATATATATATATATATATATATATTCCTATTCTCAAAAATGTTAAACCCCTGCTATTATACATTAATCCTACTGTGTCTCAATGTATTTTTTTAATGCTAATACAAGCAACCTTGCTAACTGACTAAAAATTCACAACCACCATAAACTCAATCACTTCTAATAGCAACATTCACAAAGATATTAATAGCTGCTCTGATATATCACCCAGCATACTGAACCCAAATATCCCACACATTACAAAGTACAAAATTTTACTCTTCTACAGCAATACTAAGTAACTACGTAATAACAATGAAACCGATAGCATTACCAGTAATCATAATGTACTACTGCAACATAGCGTCTGGCCTATCGCAATGTGGAGATAGTCACCCAGATCCAGGGCCTCTGTCTACCCCACATAACAGAAACAAACCAACCCACAACTCATTACTTTTAGTCACACTAAATACACGGAGCATGTATTATAAAATAACAAACTGCTATGCATGGCCAACAAAATATAATCCCGACATACTTGCTATTACTGAAACCTGGTTAAAAACAAATATCGCAGATGCAGAATTACTTCCAACAAGATACAGTATATTAAGGTCTGACAGAACCCATAAAAAGCAGGTGGTGTAACTCTAATTTACCTATCTTCATGTACCATTATTCCACACAGTAAATCCATCCTAATTTTCAACAATGTTGAAATCCTAATTGGCTTCTTAAAACTGAATACAAATAAACACCTCTGTATTACAGCCTTGTACATTCCCCAGCCAAAACTTGACCGCACTTGAAAATATTCTGTCCTGGATGTCCCAAAATGTATGTAATGAAATGATCATCATGAGTGATGTAAATATTAATTGGCAGAATTTAATCTCTAACTTTTCCCCTAACGGTCTTAACTTCGCAGGCTACACAAAACTTATCACAACCTCAACTAGAATTCAGAAAAGCAGAAACCAAAACCCCATTCTAGATTGGATCCTAGTCTCAAAAGCCAAAAACTACTCTAACTCGGGCGCACTCCCAAACATACTAAGTGACCACTTACCAGCTTACACCTACAGAACAATTATCCATCAACCTGGAACGCATCAGTACAAAACATCCCACAATTTATGTAACTTTAGTCAAAGCCTCTTTGTCAATATATGTAAATCCTTAAACTGGAGAATGCTAAATACATTGCCCATAGATGATGCAGTTAGTTACTTCAACCAATTATTTTTAGATAGCCTCAATAGCCTTGCCCTACTCTGCACAAAAGGAACCAAAGTTAATCACACACTCTGACCCACAAAATCCACAAAATAATTTTTACAAAAAATGGACAAAGCTTGGAAAGAATTCCAAAGAAATAAAAGTGATTTATCCATGCAAAACTATAGGCAACTATGTAACCAAAGAAACTTATAATTGCTCATAAGAAACAGTACTTTACTCACCAATTATCTGACCATAAAAACAACCCTAAAAACTTCTGGTCCACTACTTCAACATTGCTTACCATAGGTACAAAACAACATCTTGCACCAGTCGCAGACAAATCCACAATGCAAATAGCCAAAATGCTTAATACACACTTCAAAGAAAACATAGAAAACTTGATTAATAATCCCATCAAATCCCACACTACAAACTCTTCTAATATTGCTAACTTCACACCAGCACCCCAATAGCATTTTCATTCAGTACACTTTGTCAGCACCCTCTTCCCAAACTACTCCATCTCTTCCACCACAACTAACATCCCTTGTACTGCAACCAGTATTCACAAACTATACATGACATCTACTACAAAAATAAGACCCAGCTCCCTCTCCACTGACAATCTCCCATCTGAGTGCATAAAACTACAGCAGATGGTATAGGCTATCCAATAAGTATCCTCATTAGCAGATCTATCATAGAATCCTATGTCCTATTAATATGGAAGAGATCATTAGTCACTTCTTACATAAAGGAGGAAAATCAAATGAACTATCCGATTATCATCCCATCTCAATCCTGTCTCCACTCTCCAAAATCATGGAAAAATGTATACAAAGGCAACTTCTTCACTACCTCCTTGATAATAGACTATTAATACCCACCCAACATGGTTTCAGACCATCACACAGCACAGCAACTGCCCTAATACCCTTTACTGATACAATCAGCAGAGCTAGGGACTTAGGACAACCAACACCAGCAATATTCTTCAATCTATCAAAAGCATTCAATACAGTGTCACACCAAAAACTTTTGCAGGAACTACGTAATCTAAGACTTACAAACATTGCCCTACAGTGGTTTTCACGATACCTACCTCTGAGACAACAGTGTGTAAAATGACAAACCTTTCATTCACAATATCTCCCCAACAATACAGGAGACCCTCAGGGCTCTATCCTTAGGCCCCTCATTTTCAACATCTTTATAAATGACCTCCATATTGAATCCTGCCAAAGTACCATTATTCAATATGCAAACAATTTGCCTATTGTTTCCACCACAAATAATATAACTCATCTAAAACAAATAATGCAAACTGCCTTCACATCAATTGAAACCTGGCTCAGCAATGTAAATCTCTTTCTAAACCCTAACAAAATCAAATTACTTCTCTTCACAGCTAAATCATACTCCACTGACTTTAAAATATATTCCCTCAATAACACAGAACTAGAACTTGTTCCCCATGCCAAATTATTTGGGGTTGCAATAGATAACAAATTATCCTTTGACCTACATATCCACAATGCCAGAAAAAAAAAAAATCAAAAACTCAGAGTGCTATATAGGCGTAAAACATTTATAGACCTAAATGCAAAAAGAACACTAACCTCCGCATATCTCCTACCCTCCTTACTATATGGTGCCCCTATACTAACCAACCTACAGACTATATTAGTAAACAAATTGGAATCCTGTTGTAATCAAATTGTTAAATTTGCCATGGGTCTACCATTCCACAAACATCACTACACTGCACTTACTTTCCTTAACTGGCTGAATCTATCCCAACAGCTCAACTATCAATAACTAGCCATGGCCCATAAAATAATCTATAATCAAGAAAAATTCCCTTCCATGCATTGTGTTCTCCAAACCTACACTCCCAATCAATCCCTACGTTCCAAAGACAAACAACTGTTAACTCTATATAAACCAAATACAATTGCAGGACAATCTCTTGACTCCTATTCAGTAACCAAGTTATGGAACACACTACCATTAGACATCAGGTCCACACCTGAAAATTTAAATTCAAGCTAAAACAACTACTACTTAAGTCAAGCAACTGTCCCTGTAAAAAAAACAAACTAATAACAAACAACTATGCTATAAGTCCAGCAATCACCTTTCCTTCTCTGCTGTCTCTATTCCACATCTCTATCTATCTACTGTCTACATTACTTATATCTCTCTGCTCAAACTCATATTGATTCTACACTCTATCAGTACTCAACTGTATATGCCCACTCTGTATCATATCCACTTTCATCCACTATTCCTTTCCCAAAAAAGAAGTCTGTAATCTACTGTAATCTGTTGTATACCTAAGCAAATACACTCTTCTCTCTGCCTTTTCTGATAACCCCTGCTTCTACTTGTAAATACGTACATATGTATAAAGATATATAATGACAACTAATAATCTTGACAAAGATAAAACATTTTCAAAACATACTTTCATGGAGAACTGTATTACAAACAAATCTTCAAGTACCACCTTATTCATATTCGTAGCTAGTTCTGTTTCTTCTCTAAAGGTTTGTTAGCATGTCTGCATTGTTTATTGTCTACAACTCTTTATATACTACTGTACTGTACTATTGCTTTGTATTTGTATTTTTCATTGCATTGTATCGTTTTGTAGTATATGGAACTTTTCTCTCCAGGCCTCTGCTGAAAGTGGGTTACCCACCCAGTTGGATTTTCCCGGTGACTAAATGTTATATAAATAATTCAATCAAACAATCAATCAATCAATCAATCAATCAATCAATCAATCAATATTAGCAGTAGAGAATTTAAATAACTAATCTTAACAGAATCTGTGTACCTTTCTGGTTGGTTCTGGGCAAAGCATTATACATGTGTTTAACAAACATAACTATTTACTAATATGAGACCAAACAATTTTGTTAAAACCTTGCATTCTCATTGTTATTTTTCCAAAATGTTAAGATAATGCAATCTTATGGCAGGATGGAGGTTTGGGAATTATGCTTTGTATGCTGCTTAAAATGAGTGAAGGAGAAGTTTTTTTGAGATAGGAAACTTTTAGCAATCGATGACAGCTTAAATTGTCATTATGTACAAAATCTGTAACACCATCAAAGTTATAACATTACTTCAATTACTATAGAATTAATAACACAAAAACACTCCTGTAACTGACTCAAGCACCCAGAAGCACAAACCAGAGCAAAAGTTCACTCAGAAATTTAATAGAAAACAAGTGCATCAAAGTCTTAAAATTCCACCAAACTGTTGTTGTAGTGGTACATAAAATCAGTAAAGTAAAACCATCCGCTGCATAAATATCCAATGCAGAAATTAAGGTAAGTGATTTCGTCTGATCTAGTCTAGGGGTTGCCATGGGGTCAAGTTGTGCCCCGATGTATGCAAACCTGGTTATGATAACGTGGGAAAAATGTTTTATCTTTGGATTTGATTTTGCAAACAACTGGTTATTGTACTTGCAATACCGTGACAATGTTTTTATTTTGTAGAAGGGACAATTTGTAGTAGCTGACATTTTTTTTGACTACATCAATAATATATGTGATTATTTTAAATTTACACACATTTATGATTCCACTACCATTAATTACTTAGACGTCAGCATTACTAGGGACACAAATACGAACACATTCATATCCAAGGTTTATCACAAACTGACATACTCAAATAGTTTTTTAAGTTACAAAAGTCATCACCCCTTTTACGTCAAGAAGAATCTTGTGAGAGGTCAAATGATTACGGGGGGCTCATATGTGTTCAACCCTGGACTGTTTGAAGAGGGAACTAGGTCAGTTAATTCAAATGTTTACTGACAGAGGTTACCCGGAAGACTGGGTTTGTGAACTGGCTATGGGCATTCTGAGTGGGTGGGGTACTAGATATACCCTTTTGTTGGGGGTACCCCAGCCTCGGACAAAGACACCTTTCTCAGGGATTAGTTTCACTCACTCACATTCCATGGTTACCTATTACGGCTCCTTCAGTCACAAGATTAAAGACATTCTCAATAAAAATTGGGTTATTTTGGAGGGTAACGAGGACCTGATTAAGTCCCTTGGTAAAGGACCATCATTTTCATATAAGTTAGGACACAATATGAAACATCTCCTGGAACATCCCCTTTTAATTACGAAGGAAAGAAGGGGAACAAAGAAATGTGGTAGATGTAACCAGTGTCCACTTATTTTGGAAAATACAGAAATATTGATAGGTGACCCACCGCAGAGAATTTACTTGGCAGGGGGGAACTGTCAAACCAAGGGTTTGGTTTATGTAAGTGTTTGTCAGGGGTGTAATATGTTTTATGTAGGCAAAACTGAAAGACCCCTGAGAAAAAGGATTTATGAACACTCATATGCTATGGAAACTCATAACCACAACAATGCCTTGCACAGACATGCACTGAAATGTGACAACTTTACAGGATATAAGTTTGGCATTTTAGAAGTGGTCAGATACAATGAGAGGGGAGGAGACTGGTGTAATGAATTAGCAAGAAGGGAATTGATGTGGCAGTTGTCACTAAATGCCACCCAACCACCAGGTATCAATGACCACTTATCTTTTGTGCATGTACTGAAACAAAGGGCAATTAAGTTATAAAGGTATTTTGTAAGGCTTGAAAAACAATTTATTTAGAAAGTAAAGAATATACATAAAACACACATTTCTTTATAAATATACCAGCAAGTGTAATTCTCACTTCCGAGTTATAACCTGTTTCTTTAAAATGTTTATTGATTTTAAATGTTAATTGATTTTGATTAAGCTACTATTTATACCAGGATACAATGCTTTTCTATAGTTTTGAAAAAATCTGTGACTAGATCAGACAAAAGCACTTACTTTAATTTCTGCATTGGATATTCATGCAACGGATGTTTTTACTTTACTGATTATATGTACCACTACAACAATTGTTTGGTGGAATTTTAAGACTTTGCTGCACTTGTTTTCTATTAAATTGCTGAGTGAACTTTTGGTCTGGTTTGTGCTTCTGGGTGCTTGAGTCAGTTATAGGAGTGCTTTTGTATTACTAGTGGATTTTACACTCCTGCATGCTCTCTTTTTACTATAGAATTAATGTATAAGTGTAGAGAGAGTAGCTGTCGGAAGGATTCCAAAATATTGAAATAGCTTGTGTGTTCAAGGACTGTGTCCCATAGGTCAGAAAATGTAATAATGGAGAAGATGGCAGTCAGTCTTTGAGCATTTCCAGTTGATATGGAATTTGTTTCTGGGGAGCTGAAGTTCACTAGAAGGAGTTTTGTTATTGTGGTTCTGCTTGCAAGTGAGGCACACTAATGGAGACCAAAAAGTGTTTCTCTGGCTGCAGGCCGATTACTGCCTATTCAGTAAATGGGCTTATGACATTATACTCGCAATGCGAAGTTAGAGCTTCCCTGTCCCTACGTAATCTAAAATTCCAACCCCTGACAACATATATGATGCCTGCTTCAAAGTTCTAGCCTTTTGTAAAGGAAGAATGCCAATCTTACCTCACAGTTATTCCCTCTTTGGAAAGGAGGCCCTCCTGCAGTCACAACAGCTATTGGTCAGACTCCTTACACTTCCTGGACAGGAGACTGGAATAGTTCTGCGGGGAAGTGGTACTTGTCTGCAGCAAGAAGACAGGGAGCCAACAAAATAAAAAAAGATGGTTGTTGATTAACTAGTCAAAAAGGGTGTTAAAGTTACACTGATGTTTCAATTTCTAGAGAATTTTTGCAGGAATACATCATCTGTATTTAATAATATGTGCAACAGTTGTGAGAAAAGGGCTAAATTAGTAAAAAAGTTAATAGCAAACAGGGAGATAGTGGTCAGAGATGGGTTCTTATATGATCCGCTGTAAAAGGCTGCACAAGTAGATTTAATAATGTCATCGGAAAGTTGAATTGGTATAATGGTTAGGTAGTTCAATAAATAAAAAGGTGTTTCTTCTGAATGAATAGCAACTAATACATCTTATTTAAGTCACATTTCAGATCTACAAAGATATATCCAGCAAGCTTGCCCTTGTCACAGTGAGAAAAAAGAATGGTGCTAGGGAAGGAGCAGTTGATATTTTAATATATGGTCAGAAGACGTGCTAACAAAGGCATAAAGAGTATCTGTTCTTCTTTGTTCAACAGATATTCAAGCAATTTTAGAGGGTCTATACAGCTACACTGAGATACGCAGGCTTGATGCAATTATTTGTTCATGGTAAGGGAATTATAACCGCTCTTTCTGTTCTATAAATATGATTCCTGAGAAGTGCAGTTGGCTACAGATACAAGTAAGTAGCCCAAATATAAAAACATTTTTTCTAAATAATATTGTATGCTAAAGGTTGCTAATGAGCAAAGCATACAGAACTGATACTGTGATGACTGAAACTCAAATTGTGGAACATTAAACTACATTTATATAGAACTAATGATGGAAAGTGAAGCATGTAAAAAGAAATGTTACTGTTCTCTTCATCTATTACAGACAGAATGACTCTAAAATCTTGCACAATAGTCTAAATGGGACCTCAGGAATAGTTTATAAATTGAAATTGAACATCTACAGCATTGACCTTGACTGCTGTTGAACCCAACATTTTTTTTATCTTAGTGTATTTTGCCTGTGTATGCATTTGCTATCTTTCCGTTTACCAAATATTTGCCTATGGTGCTTCTGCAAAACACACTATAAATCCATTAATAAATTTTGTAACATTTTTTGTTGTTCTGTAGATCCCACGTAAATCTATTAATAATTTTTGTAACATGTTGTGTTGTAACTTCCCCTTTACATCTAATTGCCAGGGCTCAATAATTTGATACATAGTATTCCTTGTGATACAAGCAAGAACAGTGAGCACTCTCTTTCACTCAACTTTCTGCAACATTATCAATCTATTCTTAGAAGGACATAAGTAATAAAATAGAGATTCGCAAGGAATATGTAAATATTTACCGAAGAAGTAAAAATTATTTAACTACTCTAGCTGCACTATGTGCAAAAACAGTGCTAATTTACATGTATGAACACCATAGAGCCACCTCTTACCATTACTAATTTAAATGGATATTTGAAAAATGAAAATATACATAACTTTTATATCAAGACATGGCCCAATCAACCTAGCAAATACTTTGTTACATCAGTGTAGGGTTAGTGTGAAGATGTGCCATAGACTTTAATATACACACCATGAATATGTGTGGAGGTGTATCCTTTAAAGTAAATGGCCATATCCACAAGCAGGCACTACCTTGAAAGCAGTGGTTATCCAAGTCAACTGACATTGTGGTACAGAAATCTTGTCTTTAAAAGTATTATTATTAAGATCTGTGAAATTTATATCATAAGGGAAAAGGGAGAAAATGCATCACTGCTGCATAGCCACCACGTGATGTGATACAAAACGTGGCTGATACATCTGTGTAAAAAAAAACTTTAATCAAGTTGAGAGCATTAAACTGCAAAGAGACCAACAGTTTATCTACTGTATTAAACTACCTTAATTAAGCTGACTGTGTTAAACTGGGCAAATAGGCTAACAATTTCTATTTCTAGTATTTTTAAATTAAGTTACAACAACTTGGTAGAAAATTAAACAATATCACAGATAAATGTATTTTGGTGTAAACATTTTCAACTGCATATTTTACTGTTCAAATAAAATCCTTATTAATTCCAACACTTCTTGGTGTCTTCTGGAAAAGAACATTTATGTTTAACAGAAATATCACAGAAAATGTTTATGATGGTAATATTTAAGAAAAGAAATGGATAGGTGTGGAGATCATGTTTTAGGACTTAAAATTAAAAATAAAGTTAAATCATGGAAGTGTTCTAGATGTTAAAATGAGATCTATTTCTTCTGAGAGTGTGTGTACAGTAGTAGGTGGGAATCATTTGCAGATAGAGCTGAATCATTTTTTTGAGAATTATGCATTTTATCATATTCTTTTAAAAGCTGCACCACAGTTACTGATTCCTCTCGGTATCTTGCAAAATTATGCCTTTCATTGTCATGTTAATATCATAAACTTTCATCTAAATGACTATACCTTTTTAGCAAGGCAGCTAAAGTTAAATATACCCATAACACAACTCTCTAATCATTCACCATATATTTCATGGCTCTTGTCATCCCACACAGTTCCTGAAATGCAAAAAAAAAAAAAAAAAAATCATTAACCCTATCCAGTGCCAAATTTATAACTATCTGCTACCTACTCCCATCAGAAAGGTTTTATTACATTTGTATAAGATCGCACAAAGAAAGCATTACTAAATTCTTTCCCTCAGTTCTTGTGGCCTATATTGCCCTAATCATATATAATTATCACACTGAATCTAGTCTTTACCATAACTTATACATTAATGCACATCTGCCTCAAAGGATATGTCCATCGTTAGGTCTCCTGATGAGCTAATTTACGTATACACATTGCTTAACGTAGCATGTTCTGCTCTGTTACTTTCTGTTTCAGTGTACTGCAATGCTTAATTTATTTTGAGTTTTATATTTTTAGTTCTTATGATACTCTTGTAGTAGACCTGTAGTCCTGGCAACCAGCCTTTCAAATAAATTAGTAAAAATAAACATAAAAATAGATAAAAACCAAATGCAATATTTTTAAAGAAAAAGGGAAGATATAGCATATAATCATATGTATGTAACATAGACTTATTTCTTTTATTTTAATGGTGGTGATAACATTTCAGAATGAACCAGGAATTCCCTTGCTGAGTATTCATTTTGTAACTTGTCATTTTATAATACTTTATGGAAATGTATTGAAACTACAATAAAATGCATGTTGAATTCAAGTCTAAGGATGGCAGCAGATACACATGCTTTGCAAGTACTTGTTCACATTTTAATTTAGTTTAACGATATTCAAGTAGTGACACTGTGTACTTTAGTTGTTTTAGTAATTAGTCAATTGTAGCTGGGCAGTCAAGTGGTAGTACTGAATACTTTGGTTGTTTTGTAATTAGTAAACATGCAGGTGGACATTCTGCTAGAGATACTGCATGTATGAGTTGTTTTAGTAATTTGTGAATATGCAGGTGGCCAGTCTCTAGTTAATTGGGAAGTGATTGCATATTGATTCATGAGCACTGCTATAATCCATGATCACCTTGGGTGGCAAAGAGAAAACTTCAATTTGGTACCTTGTTAGACAGCTGGCATATGGTCTAAAACCAGCTGTCTTACACAGACATGGCATAAATGATATCATTAAAACAGTTTTCTCCTTGGCCTACTGCTACCTCCTATGGTGACTAAACTCATTCCACCACATTTTTCTTTTTATCCACCTTCATTTCTCTGCATGAACAAAATGTAGTACTTTTCATTTTCAAGAAGCTGACATTAAAAGTGGTGATTTTTCCAACTATGACTTAAAGCCCCATTTTAACTAATTATTGAAAAATTCACACAGATCTCATTATAACTTTTAGATGTCATAACTGACTGAAACAATGAAGGCAGAAATGCAAACAGCAGTATGCTGCAACTACGAATGATGACAAAACTTATATGGCGACACAATTTTTGAACAAAGTCTTAGAAGAAAAGATTTTACACCATAAAAAGGAACAGATAATTTAGAGTGCATAACCTGATTAATGTGCGTCTATATCACGTTATCGAAATTTTACTACATCGAATCACTAAAGGTCAGCCTCTAGTGATCGATGTAGTAAAACATCGAATAACGTTAAAAAACAAACAAAAATAAAAACTAGCGTAGGCAGGGGGCAAACCCCCCTGCACCCCCACATCCCCCTACTTAAATATTCCAACTCCGAGACCACACTACATTGAGGTAAACAGAAATCTCCCCCTACGGAGATTTCCGTTTACCTGCATGATGTTCTGCACTTTCGATGTTGTGCTGCCGACAATATCAGCTTCGATATTGTCGGCTTTTGACATTGTGGAGTAGATCCATTAATGTTGCATCTTATAAATATTGAGCTAGCTTAGAAAAATACATGTGATGATAAAAGTGGATTTCAACTGAAAATGTATGCCAGTGTTGTAGATAAAAAATCATTAAAAAGTTTGGCTAAAGGAAATACTAAAAGCAAATGCATGCCTGGCTTGTTATCTTCTTCCTAGACTGTGAATAATGTAGATGTATTATGAATAAGATGTTGTGTGAAAATATCAGTAGGGAAGGATGCAGCAGGAAGGGCATTCAGCAATTCCTTGATGAGACTATAAAATATATGAAGGAAGAGCAGCAGGATTTTATATATATATATATATATATATATATATATATATATATATATATATATATATATATACATACACACACTGTGAAGAAATAAGCAGATGAAGAATTCTAAGGTAACAAAAAAAAGTTTTCCATTGAGACTTCTGTGACTCATCCTCATCCACAGGAAACCATCTGTGTTGCCCAAAGCAGATATTTTCTAGTAATTTCCATATGATTTTGTATGAATAAGCTTCACAGGGTTATATTACTGATGATGTTATATTACCTGAAGCAGCTTCCCAGCCATTGAAAGTGGTAAACTGTTATCTAGATAATGTGATCTGAATAATCGATGGCTGTCACAATACTTCATATTCTAATGACTGTATTCAAAGACATCATGAAACAGGGAGTTGTGTAAGTGGAAATGACATATCACTGGTAGGTGGGTCAGAGAACATACTATTATAACCAATACTGAGAATCTAATTTGGAAATATTAGCACAAAGAAAGAATGTATTATGCTAGATTCTTGCATTATTTTATAAAAAACTGTGTTTGTATTCATTGCTGGTCTTTACGTCTTCAGAGATAGTAGTGCACGTAGTTCGGAAAAGCTCTGGCTCTACAGGTAAGTACTGCGATGTATACTGATTACTGCTGAAATGCTTACTGTTGTGCTTTTGTCAGATACAAGTGTCAACAGTTTCTACTAAAAGAAGACAATAATCAATAAAATAGAAAGCTAATATAGTCAGTTTCTACTAAAACAAGATGTTGTTATGCAATGAATGAGAACTCCAGAGCTGGTATAGTCAGTAGCTCAAAATTGCAATAAGTCATAACTGCTTAGAAGGATGTACTTTAATGGCTTCCCAGCAATAGCTGATATTGTTAGAAATGGCAGGCGTCACTAATATTTTATCCGAACTGGTAATTTTTATTCCATACAAAATTTCAGCTCATTTGAACTAATGTAAACACATCAGGCATCCTAAACATACTGGCACTAAATTCTGCTCAAAATGCATTTCATTGTAGCATACATAAACTCTTAAAATGATAGTGGTATTGTGTGTAGTTCATTTTCAGAATACATCCAATCAGTCTAGCAGCTTCACCTTTACTTATCTTTATCTGCTATGCCAAGAGAGAGGTAAACCTTTCTTTTAAAAATTAAGGAGTGCAAAGGTTGAAAACCAATGCTCTGTACAGTCAAAACTCTGGAGTGATCCTGTCAATGCATACTGCTATCAAATATGATTAATGCAGTTATTATGAAACACACAGGTGAAAACATTACTTGCAAGATTCATTTACCTGGAAACTGCATGGCTAATCATTTGTCCACTTTATCACAATTTGATAATGCTTCTCTACTCTGACATCAAGCCTACTTTGGGTCACAAGTGTAGCCTTGGAATTAAAGCTAGAAATGGAATTTGAACCTGCAGAAGGAAAACTGAGATACATTATTATACCTAACATCATTAGTTTTACAGTAACTAGAGAATACTGTTAATGTAGTCAAGGAAAGTTAACCCAATTACTTTGGTTGGGCAGGACATGGTCTGCCACCACATTAAGTTTAATTCAAAATTCCACCCTTGTCTCAAACATTTGCTTGATGCAGTATGTTTGAAGATAATGGGCAGATTTATTGGTTATAGACCTGGTTATTCTTGGCTTAATCTCATTCAGTTTCTTTTTCAAACATTGATTTCAGGTTGACAGTTATCAGGACCTATTTGGATATGTCTCCAATTTATTCTAACAGGGGTATTGTCTCTTACTTTCACCATATTGGACATCAGTTGAATAGTTTCCTCCATTGCAACACCTGCTGTGCCCCACTTTTTCTCTCCCCTCTAATTTCAAGCAAACAGATTGCCCTGATTGAGTGACAGGTTGTAGATGTGCACAATAGTGTTTGTCAATAAATGTTTTTGTATGAAGCTTTGCTGCATTAGTCATTTTGTTTAACTATATTGCGGGAAATAATTTTATGCTCTACTTTTAATACTCTAACAATGTCATGTAATTTCTTATATATCTCCCAAGCTTACTCCTGTGGCATTGAGTGGAGTAGTTTGCCATGCCATAAGAGATCTGTAAGGATATGGATGTGTCCTCATCTATTTGATGCTTCATAAAGGTTTCTCAGCTTCACCATTTAACTGCAGAAAGTGAGAGCTTGGCTTATGAGTAAAAATATAGTTGGATAAAAAGTAATGGAAATCCTTTGTGATAAACTGCATATTGTTATGTGTAACCAGTTCTACATGTACTCTGTTTATCAAGATCATCGCTTTGAGCCTCACTATGCTTTATGAGTTTGTCATACCTGATGCACAAATTACTTTTGTGTCATGAGAGAACTAAACCACAACTATGAGGTAGATTTTGCCTTCAAATATACACAAATCAGCAGCTGCCTTTTGCAAGGACTTTGTAGTGAGAGTGCTGGCATTGACGATTCTCTCCTTTGAGGCTGTTTATGAGCACTATATAATTAACACTTTGACTCAAGAGTAACAATGTATTGGCTGACGTTTGGCCACCATATTGACATGTTGGCACTTTTCTGACATGTTGCAGGACCTCGATGACCTTCATGTATTTGGTGTAGCATTTCAGCTCACTCTGATAAGAGTAATATGATTCTGTTTTGATGTAGTAACATGCCATTATATTGTGATAGTTGTTCTTTGACTGCATAGCATTTCTGCATGATATGTTTGGTATACATCCATGCAGCTATAAATTATTTTGTGTATTTATTTCTGGACTTATCTGGTATTTGACAATGGCTGGACATGTATAGTGTTTCTGGATAATAGATCTTCAAAAAACAACCATTTTCCAGGCAGATTGATTTCTGTCATATTGAACCTGTTTAATCTCATTAACAGTGTTTGGCATCTTGGTTTCAATTTCATAATTTGGGGCATTCAGCATTTAGGCCACATAGCCATCAAACAGTGCAGAATCCTTTAATCCATGCAAATACTTTCAAATTTCTACATAACCGTCTAACCTTATTTTAAAAATATTAAGTAATGTCACTTTATGTACATTCAAAGATAAGTAATTCCATAAATATGGGATATGCTGAGAGAAATAAGTATCCTTTTTCTTAGAACTGTTTTTAAACATAAAAGTGGGGTCTTGGGTCTTATGTTGTGTAGTTCAGTTTTTCGTTTAAGGCCTAAATCCACTCTTAACTGAAAAGAACCCACAGCTTTAACTGTAAGACATAACTTACCAATAAGATACATATACTCAAAACTGAGTAACTATAATTTCTGAAATCTTTTACTATATGTTTGACATGCAACCTATTATCCTTTCAGTAAATTTTCTTTAACTGATCTCCAAATTATGTATATTTCTTATTGCTAAATGACAAAGGTCCAAGTTGTATTCAAGAATGGGCCTAACCATTGATATGTAAAAAAGGCATAATATCGAGGCATTTCTTATTTTTATTGCTCTACATAAAAGTCTTATTTGCCTTAATTCCTTATTCCTAAATTTTAACACATTTTAAAATGTATTACTGATCAATTTGTATTACTGCTTTATCTAGATCATAGGAATTAGTCAGTAGAAGGAATTGTACATGGTCAATCTTGAGTTGGAAACTCTAAAGCCCTAATATGTATCTGGAAAAGTTCAACAGTTATCTAGATCTAGAAAATTTCACATATGCCCACACTCTTGCAAGGTACTGCTTTTTTTATTTGACTATATCTCTAGTCAACATCAGTTAGCATTTTGGAGCAATAGGCAACATGATATAGCACCAGTTTATCCATTTGGAGTAAAGCCTGCACTCAGGCCAGGGCTGCTAACATCTGTACTCCCTATTATCAGTTTAGCAACATCACAGTATGTTAGCACTGGAGCTATTATTACCATTTCTTTCACTCTGTTGAAAACCTGGGCTTGAGCATTTCCCCATGATCAGGATATGTTTGTCTTTAACAACTCAGTTAATGGACTTAGCACTCACAGCTGACATGTCTGTCACAAACTTGCCTAAGTATTTAATAATACCTAGGGCTTGTCTCATCTCAGTCACACAAGATGGGTTTCACAACTCAGTATTGCTTTGATCTTGCCCGTGTCTGTTCTGATTCCTCCAGCGCATATACTATCACCAAGGTACTGAATCTCGTTCATTACAAAACAAGATTTGTCTTGTTTACTTTTAACCCAAAGTTCTTGATAGTTTGGAGAACTTCCTTTAGCTTTAAATCATGTACTTCTTTATCTGGACCAAATACCAAGATGCCATCTGTAATGTTTAACAGTACCATCTACCTCATTCAGTAAATCAGTCATGTTATGCTGAAAGTTTAATGCTGCTGGGTTTATACCAAGTGATAATAAATCCAAGTTTATCAGCTTTTGGTTATTTTCCTGTCAAGATATTTGCCAGCACCTACTAGGAGCATCTAGTGTGGAAAACACTTTAGCATTAACTGGTTTAGCTGATTTGTTTACGTTTATAGGTAGAATGAACCCTACTCACACAACTGCATCATTTATGCTTTTTAAATGAACACAAGTTCACATAAAACTATTTTTTTAATTACTGGGACTACTGAAGTACAACTCTTGGCTCAGTAACACTTTCTGTTATGTCAAAACTTTACATTCTTTTTACTTCTGCTGCTACTTTAAACAGCATGGGAAATGCAATTGTTTCTAGGGTCTTCAAAACAAATGGTTTTTGGGATGCAGCTGAATCTGTGATGTTAATTGGAATGAGTTGGGTTTGTATCAAGCTAGGTAAATGACCATTTACATATGATCAAACACCACTATTACTTTCATACATTGATGGTCTAAGGATGCAGTCTAGCGATAGTATTGATGAGATATACTCCACATATCTGACTACAATCAACAGGGCCACCTTACGAGAAGTAGAGTCCATGACAAAGGACACTACAGGATCACCTATTGCATACTTTCCCCATGTCCACCTCAGTAATGCCTATTCTTTGTTTATCTCTCATTCCGACCCCTCACCATTTAGAAAGATTATTTCCCTGTTTTCCAAACTCTGTCTTACTTTCTAATGTTTGCATCCAACCTTGTTAAATACAATAACTGGCCTAGACTGCACTGCAGTAAGTCTGGAAGAAGTACATGAATTAAGCCAGAGTTCTTAGGCCATAGGACTGACAGAAGTTATACAGTTCTACATACTCTTGAGATGCATTACAGAGATTTTTGTTCCAACCTTTTGATCCAGTAATGATCTGAACAAAATTCTCAAGTTATGAAAGAAATTCAGTCTTATTTTTTCTAACGGAAAAACTAATTTGTGCCTAATACATAATGTTCAAAGCTGACAAAATAGTAACTCCCAGTAAACCGAAAAGATACATGTTTGCAAGAATATATAAACCCTATTTGGGAATAGTGCCTGCCTCCTTACACTCCTCAGCAAAATGGTAATTTTGTGGAGTTAGATAGGGATGAAAATAAAATCACAAATAGCCAAAGGCATGCATTGTACTGCAGGGGTTCTATGAG